>NW_010170818.1:0-19067 GCF_000695765.1 Mesitornis unicolor | reverse complement strand
GCTGCGGTTTCATGGGCAACTACCGGCGTTGCCTGCCCGTGGCCACCTTTAAAAATTACAGAAGCAGCTCGGCGCTGCCGGAGTCTTCACCGAGTGGTCTAAAGACCACAGAGGAGGGTGAGCGTTGCTTCCTTCGAGCGTTTTGGGAGGAACAATGGTGAGGTGTTTCGGTTTTAGTTTTTAATTTTTTTTTTTATTTTTTTTTTTCCAAATGAAAGCCACCAGCCAGGAAACTTTCACGGTGTCGGTTCAGAAAACAACTTTCATATCTCTCTCTGTCTCCCTTTCTAATCGAAGTCTCCTAGGCGATTCCCAGAGACCAAACAAAACTACAGCTCACAGGAGCTGAAGTTCTTACAGCGCTGCTGCTAATGTGGCACGGCCTCAGGTTTTTCAGTAATACTGGTGTGGGGAGGAAAGAAGCCCTGTAAACTGCGTGTGGACCAGAGTCTTTAGAAGAACTCTATGACTCATTTATGTTGCCTGCCTGACATAGCAAAAATGTGCAAAAACGGTGAATGGTTTACTTACTATTGCTCTCCGAGTGCCCTGCTCAGGAGCCAGATTCATAAAGGTTTTGCTTTGTGAAGGATGCTGCCTGGGAGTTGGATAAAAGACTTCTTAATAAAAAAAAAAGTCCCAGCTTGTTTCTTTTCTTTTTGCTGTTAAAGTTTTGGCAGTGCTTACATATGTAGCCTTAATTGGTGTATCACATGCTTTGTCGAAACTAGACTGTTTTGTAGCCTCAGGATTTCTTCACTGTCGACAATGCTGTGGCTGTTAGGATGTGAACATAAACACTCTGAACAAAGAAATGTTTTATAAACAAAGCTGAGTTTGGTGCTCTTGTGCTCTGAGGTTACCTGCAGTTGCACTTTATAGCAGCAGTGTGTTTCTTGGTAGATTCTGTAAAAACATTGTCAAATGTGAGTATGGCAAGTTTAAGCCCTTCACTTTTTAAAAATTTGTTTTTCCTTCAAGGAAGAAAAACAAACAGCAGTAGCAACTTGTAACTGAGGAGTTTCTTTGCTCTTAAAAACTTGAAAAAATTGCTGGCAGAAATAAGTGTTGAAGAGACAAGGTGATAAAAATTGATACGTTAACTCTTTGAGAACTGAGCAGTATATGTAAACCATTCCTCCTCTCATTCCTTTGAGGCAAGAAGATACAAAGCATATTTTGTAGATAGTTTTCTTACCTTTCCTTCTAAACAAGTTCATTGTCTAAATTGCATTTCAAGTCACAGCAAACTGAGAAGAACATTGGCATCTTTCTGATCTTTGATTCACTCTCATAATTGGCATGGCTGTTAAATTTCCTTAAACTTTATATTAAAATGGGTTAAAAAGCCATTTTATTCTAGATCTTAGAAATTGTAAACAAGTATGACTTGTTCCCTGTGTGTGGTTGGGCAATACGTAAAGCCTAAATCTGGTTTAAAGCCTGAAGTTACTGTCAGATCATGCCCCCTTACATGCCGTGATCAGAACCTGGGGAATGTAAGGCTGTATGGGCAGTCGTACTGGGATGGGCCATAACTCCACCTGTCAGACAGAAGAATTTACCTGGGAGAGGACCTAAAAGCAGACTGATGTACATTGATATTTCCCGATACTCCTTCCAGAGTTGTGGGTTGGTTGTTTTTTTTTGTGTAGGAATCGGTGATTTTCTTTCTTCCCTGAGCTTGCATGTAGACTTCTAGCATCCACAGTGTGCTGTGGCAAAGAGGCATGCAGTTCAACTGCCTTTTGCACGAACAGCAATGTCCTGATGTTCATTTTGAACCTGGCTACAAAACTATTTGGTGCCCCTTGGCGTTTATGTTTGAAGAGTTAATGAGTACATAATAACTTCCCTCTCCGTGTTACTTGTGACCTCTGCTGTATTTTCCTATCTCCTTTTCCTGTATTCTCTCTCTTCTGGGATATTCACGCTTATGAGATCATGGAATATATAGGATATTCACAAATACCAATTTTACTGAAATGTATTATCATATAAATAAACCATGGGGATTATGAATGTTGTGCAGACAAAATTCTGTACTCTTTCTCAATAGTTTATTATACTGCTAATACTTTAACAATGCTGTGTTTGTTCTGATGATAATGTTACGTTATTAAATGATTTATGAAAAGAAGTTCGTTTTGGAGCACTTGACACTTAGAATGTTTAACATCAGTTGTCAGATTTTGCACTTACCAGTGAGGCAGCTAAAATAGGAGCATAAATACCACTTCACTACATCCTTAAAAACAGTCCTACAGCAACCTAATGCAAAATGAATCAAGGAGTTCTGTATGTTTTTGACAGCTGATTATGTCTTGAGTTTTCATTTTAAGTCCTTGATGGATATACTTCAAAGCTTCCCACAGTTTTGCTGAACTGTGTAAGACCTTTGTAGCTTGTTAATGCACAATTTGCTCCAGCAAGCTATAGCTTTATACACTTCTGCATTTGCTGAGTGCCTGTTAAAAGGATCTCTTCCTGTTAAATCTCTTGCTTAGAAAGTACCAAGCCAAGTTAAAATAGCTTCAGTACCCTGCATGGAAATTATTTTTGCTTCTTTGAGTTCTCTTGTTTACAGAGTGGTTTGGCCTCTTGAGCTGCTGTATTTACCAGCTCTTCCAAGGCCGCTCAAATGCTTACCATTTGTGAGCTTGGGGAGGAAAGTCGTAACAGTTAAACTGACTGGCTGCTACTTGGGAAAATCACTGGGCAGAAGTGAAGGCAGTCACTGAAGGGCTTTGTTATGGGAATATCTTGTGCTGTTTATCCAAACAACATCAGAGTTTTTCCTGGCTGAACTTTGTTTTCTGGACTACATTGTCTGAATGTATTAATGAGTTGTGAGAAAGTGTGTGTGTATGTGCTTTAGAGTAGCAGTGGGGCTGGGTGGGCTGTTGATTTAAAGAGCAATTAATGTGTATGAAGGGATGGGTGAGCATGGAGAAAAGAGTCAGACTTATGTTAGAAAAATAAGTGAATCCAAGCAAGAAGGTCTGAGAGCAGGAGATCCAAGTATATGCAACAGTAATTATATCTAATGCTCCATGTTCTGTCGTATTTGTACACTTTGACTGTCACAGTTGACTTCATGAAGTGGAATAGTTTGTTGCCTGTATTTGAGGGTTGTTGTTTATGGTTTTCGCTTGTCTGTTTGCTGGCCCTTGCAATTTTAATTTAGTGAACAGAGAGGTTTGCAATGTACGCAGTTGGTATGCTTGCTGTCTCAAGACATCACTTCCTTAAATTGCAGGGGGTGTAAACTTTTCAAAACAGGGGAATGTGAAAAAAGAAAAGTTGCCATAGCAACTATATAAGAAAAGTGTACATCTTCACAAGCTTTTTTTAGTCAAAACAATAAATTTGAAACCTTGCTTATCCAAAGGATTACGCAATTGATGCATTGACTGATTTGGGTGGGTAGTACATAGTTGGCTCTTAAAAAGTTTGGAAAAGGTTGTTTCTGCTTGACTTTTCTGTCCACTTAGGAGTGGATTGAACTGGAGTGTTGGATCAGCCGGTGAGTAGCATTTGTGTAGTAAGCTAAGGAGTTGGTATAGCATGTAAAGTACGTTTGGATTAATGAACTTCCATGTGACTGAAAGCTTGTGGAAAAAAATCATAATGGTTTGGACCAGTGGGATATGTTTGAAGTGTATTTTCTGTCACTTACTGCCTGTCAGTGGCACAGAGCCAAAGTTTATTGATGGGCTAGCACCTAAGAACGGACGGTGTAACAAACCTGGGTATTTGGCAGAGCTCAGATGCCATTAGCCAGTGGTTTGGAGCTGCTGGGAGGAACCATTTTCCCAAATATAATGTCTGGGTTTTGTTTTGTGGGCTTTTTGGGGGAAGTGGGGTTTGGTTTTGTTGTTTTTTTAAAAGCAGAATGCAGGGAGGACCTCCTGGAGGACAGCTGGCACATTTAATCAAGTGTTACATTTGAGAGAGAACAGGACACCAGGCATCAGGAACTGGAGGAAAATCTGTCCAGAAAGCAAGCCGTTTGCAGGATGGGAGGAGTGTTCTTCACTCCTTCACACTTAGCGCACGGTGTTTCAGAATGAAGAAACCGCAGCAATATGTGCGTATTCGTTCTGCCAACTGCTGCATAGTGATTACACTGCAAGCTTCAGCAGAGCTGTAGATAATTTAACGATTCATACAGAAACAGAGGATGTATGTAATGTGACAGTAATCATCGTGTGGTGTTTTAAAGGGTCAACAGCCGTTCTGAGAGCCAGGGCAGCAGCCCTGGTGGTGTTCCAAGTTGAGGAAAGGCTGCAGTTGGCCCTGGGGACGGTGCATCAAACCTGCGACTCGAACTTGGCTGCCTTCTCTTTGAGGGTTGCTCAGATTTAGGCTGGAAGTGGGGCACTGACTGGATTGGCTGCCCTGCTGGCAGCCCCTGAGGAGACGGTGTGGATATGTATTGCAAACACGAAGGACAGCGATCTCTGAGTGCAGCAAATACAATATATTTGCAAGTGTCAGTTTGACTGTGCGTGCATTGATGAAGTGCATCGTATGTGTTGTCAAAACATGGACTACACGGTTAGCTTTATCGCCATTCACATTTTGCATCTCTTGCTTAATGCAAAACTGCTACATTATGCATTCTGTTTCAGTGACAAATTTATTGCCAGCTTTATGGTTTCCATGAGAATGCCAGGAAATTCTATTTAAATGAACACTTTAGAATTTTGGTCTAAGTGCATGGAAACAAGTTTTGTAGCCTCTCCAACATCAGTAAATACATGTTTATGACTGTATAAATATAAATTTCGAATATTTGGCTTAATAATGACATAAAAAATTAAAGTACCGCAGGTTTTTATGGTGTGTAATTTCACTTTCAGGAGATGTGTGCAAAGCAAACACTGGCACACAAACTGCTTATGAAAAGCTTTTCATGCTTGACATTTTCTGGAAGCCTAATTTAAGTTGCCATTGTCCTGCTTGTTGAAGCAGGGGGAAGGAATAATAATCATGGGCAAGAGAAGATGATTAACTTTTAATTAAAAGCCTAAATTATGACAGGACTGACTGTATTTAAAAAAAAACAAAACCAAACAAAAAACCAAACAAAAACAAAAAACCCCAACAAAACAGACCCCAAACAAATAAATACCCAAACCACAACCTTCCTGCAAACTCATAATCTTGTCTTTTCTTTTTAACCAGTTACCAGTTGGGCCAAGACAGCTGATGTGAATTTATCCAACTCCTTAAATGGTTTGAGCTTCATGGGAATTCTGGACGCAAGAGTGGGCAGTGGTGTCCAGGCCCTTCAAAACTTGAACTCTGGGACCCCGAGATCTCTCTCACTGGCTGAGTATGGGCCTGGCCAGCTCTCCAGTGCTATAGAAGATTGTCATAGCCTTAAATCAGTGGATTCTGGTATTCCGACTCTAGAAATAGGAAATCCAGAGCCTGTTCACTGCAGCGTGTTAAATGTGAAGAGAAAGCAGTCGGAGCCTGAAATTATGCCTGACAGGGCTTTTCAGAGTGCGTGCCCGCTGCCGTCGTATGTGCCTCCACATCCTCTGACTTCTGAACGTGACCATGCCGTGCGAAAATCCTCGACTTTCCCAAGAACTGGGTATGACACTGTCAAACTTTACAGTCCAACCTCAAAGACTCTGAATCGAAGTGATGATATCTCTGTCTGTAGTGTTTCCAGTCTTAGCACAGAGCTGTCAACAACTTTATCAGTTAGCAATGAAGACATTTTGGACTTTGTGGTCACAAGCAGTTCAAGTGCAATTGTGAATCTCGAGACTGATGAGGCACACTTCTCGGATGTTACCCTGAATTCCACTAAAGAGAGCAATGATCAGAGCCAGCAGGAGTGTTGTCAAGAGACAGATGTGGACAGTAAGCGAAAAATTTTGGGACCTTTTACAAGCTTCTTTGCCAGGTAATGTTTCCATAAAATATACTTGTATTTTAACAGTGAGTTCAAGTAAGATCATAGGAGAAAGGCCTTGTGTGATGCTCTACTTTGAAAGAGGTAATAGCTTGCTACTTTAAATTAAACTGATATTAACAACATATATTTTTCTGTTCTGATTAAGTAGGCAAATACTGCTATGGACTAAAGCTCTGAATCCTACTCTGTCTTATGTTTGATATATGGAAGCATCTTTAAATCTTCTTAAAAGATTCCTCCTACGTTACACTAAAAGGAGTTCTGAACAAGGTTTTTTTTACTCTGAGCAAGGGTTTTCTTCCTGGCTTCTCCAGTGATGCCTTTCATGATTTTGGCCAAGGTCCTTAATCTCCTGTCCTATAATTAGTTAAATATTGTAGGATCCATACCTGTATTGAAGGGCTTTGGCACCTAAGGATTTGTAAATGGTCTGGTAGTGATGGAGCATTTTATTGATCAATGCAAGTGCATGAAGCTTAGAATACAATTACTTGCCAAACACTTGCATGACTACTATGGTTTTTCCAAATCTCATTTATAGTTTTGTTAATACCTTTTTTCCTTACATTTTTATATTAAATGAGAGCATCCGACTTTTTGTCACTCAGTTGTTGAAGTGAAGGCATTGGCCTTCATGACCTCTTCTAACCATGACCCTTGTGTGAGCGATGAGGTATTCTAAATGCAGATACCCAGTGAAAGTGGTGAATGACGAAAAGGGCAGGTCTGCTGCTTGGGGTTTGGGTGGTTTGGTGGTGGTTTTTTGTTTCTGTTTATTTAAGGCCTTCATAATGTCTCTCATTTTTAGATTATAATGCCTGAAATATGATATATTTTGAAGAAACAGTTCTAGAAATAAACTTCAGACACCAAGCAGAGTTGGTTGTATCTAACCTGTTTTGAACATGTGGTTGCTTCAGCTAATACCTTTTTCCTCACGTAATTTTTTTCTTTTGCACAAAATGAGGAGGCTGATAAAATACTGAGAGAGTTGGTAAACATTTTTTAAAAGGCTCCCTTATTAGCAAAGCTGAGGAGAAGCAGTTTCTTTAGACGTACTAACCTGGCTGAAGCCTTCATTTATTTTTATTCTCGGGTCAAAGTTAGAGTGCAGAGCGGCAGAACTCCGGCCATCAGTCATGTTTGAGGTGCTGAAGCTTTGTGGACCTCCGTCTGTTTGTTGCCATGGAACCAGACTCAGTGCTGCAGGAGGCTTCTCTGCGCTTCAAAGCACGAACCTTTGTTACCCGTTTTGGTGGCACAGCTGCTCACTCAAAACAAATGCCGTCCTGCAGCCTGGAGGGGGCACAGTGGAACAGGCATATTTAGGCCCTGCTCGAAGTAGGATGTTTAACTGCTTCTCAGCTTTTCTCATCCAACAAAATAAAGCCGTCTGTCCAAATTCTGTTCTAGTGTAGTCTGTAGTGGTTTTGTCAGTGTTACAGAAGCTGTGGTACTCGCTAGGCTGAGCTTTTTAACTTCAGTTGTTTCAGGCAGATTGAATTCCAGGTTGAATAAAGACTGTCCTTACTGCCTTTTAAAGGAGGAACAGGTAATCTTGGTCACCATGTGATGTCCTGATGAGAACATGAGGATTAAGTTCAAACTAGGTGATCACCTTCGAAGTTCAGGTGCTCTGTCTGCAACCTGTCCTTTAATATCCTTCCCTTTCACATCTACTGCTTGCTCCGTTTTGAAAACAAGAGTTGCTCACTTTTTGTCTGTCCTTGACCAGCACACCCCCGTATTTTATGCATCTGTTCTCCTATGTCGTGTGACCTGGTGGTGAGTTTCACAGATACTGAAGGAGCAGGGAGCTCCTGAGGGTCCTCCAGGGAATGCTATGTATATTTATGCTGTCAGCATCAGTAAGGATTAAACCATACTGTTGCTGGTTTTTGTTGATATTTGCAATCTGCTGTCCATGGGGTTGTAATTGCTTCCTCAAATGATCCCATACAGTCCCTGTTCCTTGGAGTTCCTGTGGGCTCCCTGGACTCCCAGGGCTTAAATGAGTACTTCAGTAACAGAACAGGGGCCCTGCCGTGTTTTCTTTGAAAGTCACTGTCTTCTAGGGGCCTTTCTGTCAAGCTTGCCCTGCTCTTTGTGTGCCGGGGCTTGTGTGCTTTGTTACACGAAGAGGAGGCATTTGGAATAGTAGTTTTGAAGACCAGCTTGCTGAAAGGGAACTTCTTAAAGTAGTTTGTAAGAAGTGCTGCGGTGGTAAGTATAAGCAAAGTCCCAGAGAGGAGCATGTTCTTAGCACTCACTCCATGCTGAAAGGAATTGCATTTGAGATTCGCAGTCTTGCAGGTTAAGTGTGTAAACCTTTCCTTTTGAAAACCAAAACTGTGGCAGGAAAAAGCCAAATGGCTTTGGTCAGTGACTGCACACTTGTGTTTGCTGTGAAAGAACAAGCACCTGAGTGGTTTGTACAAAGCCTTTCTACCTTCCAGCACCCCCATGGTTGTGGAGTGAGGCTGCAGTGCAAGGACTCTCAGCCTTCATCCCCAGGTTTAGCTCTTTGAGGGCTCCTCTGGGTAATGGGATACAGCTTTGAACCACTGAGAGCGAAGGTGAATCAGCTCAGTTTTTGCTCAAATTGTTGGCATTTGGTAAAAGGAGAAACCTTGCTTCTTGAAACAAGCTGAGCTTGTGCTGAACCCCAGCTGTCATCTGAAAATGCGGTGGTTTCTCTGAACTTGTCAAGACTGAGTTTGCTCTGGATGCGTCAGTTAAGATTTGCAGCTGCCTGTAGACATAATACTGACAAAAATTGGATGCCTCCAGTGCTTGGTCGCATGCCCCTAAGCTGCTTATGTATGAATTAAGGGTAAATCTTCAACAGTGTTGAGAAGATGCTTAGAGAAGCATTCTTTGGAACATAGAATTTTGTTTGTAGCACTCTGTAGATTTCTTTTTCCTTGCAGGACCATATGCACATATGCTGTGCATGAGGTTGTGTGTTCTGTATCACTTGTGGCAGTATCTGTGGTGTGTTATGAAGTGTTGGCATTGGCTTGGGGCTGCAGTTGAAATTGAGTTACAGAGAAGACTGAAGAGAGGAGAACCCTGTTGGCACATTGCCTGTCAGTCCCAGCACCTTCAAGGCCACTTGGGAAGTGAGTGCTCCTGCCCTGCCTTCTGGAGCACCGTGATGAAGAAAGTTTCCTGGAGTGCTCCTGTGGCTCAGTTGCTGTCTCTTCGGCAGTTTGAGACTCCAAAAGGTCTGATTGTCTCCGCAGGTTGTTACATGCCTCTCTGGGTGTGGCAGGAAGATCCAAACTGAGAAAAAGAGGCCGCTTTCCTGCTTGCTTATGCATACCTTTCCTCTTGGAAGAGCTTAAGGCATCACAGGTACAGTGCTAGGTGGAATACCAGTGCTATTAGGCTCCAGGTTAGCACATGAAAATGGATTACTGCTTCTGAAAGCAGCTGTAACGCTGGCTGCTGACAAAGAAACCTGACATCTTGGTTGTTTTCAAATGTCACGAGTACTTGCATCAGCTCTAAAAGGCCGGAGGTCTTTCACATAAAGCATGGGTTTGAATAATTTCCTTCATTTCAATATATGGAGGAACTTGGTTTGAGAAATAGTCTGAGCAAATAATGGCTCAGACTGGGAAACTAAGGAGTCAGTGGCTTGTCTGTGCCTTTGCCCTCGTGACCCAGAGTGGCGTGGGTTAATGAGTTTTACCTTTGGACTTTGCTTCTGTACAGAACTGCTGAAACACAGACTTTGTAAATGCTCAGGTTTTAAACAGCTTTGCTGAGTCAAGACCATTGTGATCTTACTGTAGAAGTTGTACTTTTAATTTATCATTTTCATTTATCCCTTTGGAAACTGAGGATGAAGCTTTCTATGGTCGTACGCAGAGTGACTAAGACTGTATTCAGTTAAATAATAAGATATGCCGTTCCTTTCCTTTTTTAACGGATTCCAAGAATCCTGAGTCTTTATTTAGTCCACTACTGTGGATACTGTCTATTTTTCCAGGAATCCGGGTCCTCTTTTTTTTTCAGACTTGGCTTCTCCAAGAAGTTTTTGATCCAGATGTTCTAAGTAGCAGGATCTCAGGAGACCTGTACAGAGAATAGGGACTACATATGAAATAAAGGGCTTTAAGAATATTACGTTTTACTCTCTGCAAATAATCTCTGTATTTCTGAGAGAAAACTTCTGAAGCAGGATTGACATCCTGCACTATACAGGGAAGAACAAACCTAGTTCAGAGTGTGGTAGTACTTGTAGTCTGATAAGAAAAAGGGCCTGTGTTTCAAAATCATAGCTACTGGTTTCAGTATTAAGTCTGAAATAATGCGAATTTGATGCATTTATATCACACACATGTTTGGAGGTGACTGGTCACACATAATTTGGAGTTCTGAATTTAGGAGTAGGGTCTACTGATACCATAGATAAAGTCATCTGTGTTAATAAGTAGGACCCTTTCATAATGCCATTCGTTGCTTTTAACTTTCCTAATTTTGGTGTTAAAGGGAAGGTAGAATAACAAAAAGGATTGTAGTGTTGCTTTCCCACCTTTGTCTCCCCAAAAAGGGAATTACTGACCATAGAAGGGAAGAGAAAGAATGAAAATAATTGTGACTGAGTCATCTGAGATATGAAACGGTGTCTATGATGTTGTCTCCTCTCCTGTGTGTGTTCTGTTAAATGAGGCCTATCAGAGTGAGCAGGGGCTGTTCAGGAGGAGATGGACTGAGAACAGGACTGCAGTGCGTGGGAGGAAGGACAGAAAGAGCTGGATGCGCTGTGGGGGATGATACGAGTACACTGCTTTTATCTGCAAGCGAACAAAACCGATATGAGCTGCAAGTGGAGTTGTCCAGAAGCTGGGAGGACTCCAGAAGCCGTCCTCTGATGGAGAGGACCTGCATAGACACCCAGCACTGGCTGCTCCGCTGCCTCCCGTGCAGGCTGGGCTCTCCAGGGCTGTGGTTGTCTGACTCCCTGGGGTTCACTCTCTAGTTGGAGGGAAAAGAGGAATTTGGTGGCAGTTTTGTCTGTCCCTGCTACTACTTGTTGCCAATAACAGACACCTAAAAGGGCTGGGGAGAGAGAGGAATGCAAACAAGCTGCTGTTTCAGTGCTGTGGGAAGCAGTAAAGGCACTGAGGATCAGTATCAGAAGATGCTGAAAACAGTATTTCAGCAGCCCTTGAGGCATTTGGGTATAATCACATCTGATGGGTGCTTCAGCCATGGTTTGGGCGGTTTGGTTTTCGGTACTACCTGGTATAGCTTTTTGGTACATAGGCAATGTGTGTTTTGGGTATTACTCGCTTGAAAGCCACTTTTGTCTACTTGAAATAAAAGACAGTCCTCCCCTCATCTGTACTTACTGTCACATCTCTTTGTAGAACAAAAATCACAGAAGTTTTCTGAAATAACCGTTCTCTCTCGAAGCAAATGGTCCACAGGTGCAAAGTTGGAGCTCTATAAAGATAACAGCGTTTTCTTTTGAGAAAGGTTGAAAATGGTTGAAAATTGAATGGCACGATTTTCAGAATTCCTATCTTCTAAACCAGTGTATGAGTTTTGGACTTTGTCATGTGGCGTGTTCTCCACTAGGTGTTGAACTGAAACTGTCCATGTTAATTTTAATCCCCGTTTTCCCTTTATATGTGGAATAATGTAGCTTTTGTTTAGAATGACTGTTCTGTTAGTTCTTCCTTAACTTTTGCATTTATTTGAGATGTGGCTCTTCAGGATAAAGGAAAGTTGTTTTTGCAGATAAAATCTGCTTTATTTAAAGTCCTGTTTATGCAAAACTGTTTTCAGTTACTCAACAGCAAAACTAAGAGGCCTGTTGAAGTTAGTTTATGGAAGTTAAATGAAAATCTTCTCAACAGTACTTTGAGGTTTGCTGGTGTTTTTTTCAGTAAGGTCTGTTTTCATCCTGATTCATTGTCTCTATGAAGGTTTACTGAAGTCGTGGGTTAGATGGTCTTTGTATTTTCAGTTATTTCACAAGAGCTTTCCTGACATTTCTCTTTGTTAAAAGGAGTTGTGAGAAGTGGTGGACGAGGGAGAGTATTAGCATGATCCCTGCCATGTGACGCTATCTCTCTATCTAATCAAAGTACCGTTTAATGTTCAACTGACTTTCTGTTTCCTCCCTTCCTCATCGGCAGTATCAACTGTTGTAAGTTATTGAAAGTACAGAAATGACTAAAAAGAAATCTGATTGTAAAGAATATTTAATTCAGAGTCAGAATTGTGAGGGAATGTTATGTATGCTAAGAGATTCTGAAAAATGCAGTGAGCAGGGTGAAATTACATGGAATAAATATTTACTTTTGCTCCTTGATGATTGTTTTAATACAGTCTACCTTCCTGTGTTAAGTAATCTATGGGGAAGTTGGAGTCCATATTAACTTTTGTTTTTAAAGATCTTTATCAAGGCTCAAACAAGAAGTGGTCTGCTAATAAAACTCTATGTATGGATGAATACTTGTTTGACAGAAATAGTATAGAGAGACCACGGGTTTTCTGGAGCAGGGATATGTATTTTTATGCCTTAGTCTGGATATTCAGAGTTTTATTAAATCATGCTGAGTTTGCTGGCAGGGAAAAAAAAAAGCTATCAATTCTTCTTTATGAACTGTTAATCTCAATGTGGCTGTTAGTTACAGTGGTGTTTTGAGGAGCTATCCATATTAAGCCTCTTTTTGTAGTCATTAAATGCCTCAGAAGTTTTCCGGCCATATGTAATACTAATAAAGAAAAAACCCTACAGTAAAAAAGGAGTCATTCACATCTTACATTGACAGCTGACAGAATAAACAACACAGGAACTTGGTAACAGTCATGACGTATGACAGGGGATTTACTTAGTGCTTGGACTCCCCTTTGTGACTGCGGCAGGTACAGAATCACAAAACAGTTTGGGTTTGAAGGGACCTCTGGAGCCACCTGGTGTAACCTCCTGCTCAATGCGGGGCTGTCTGCAGCGCTGGATCGTGTTCCTCAGGCCCTTGCCCAGTCAGTTGTGTGTCCAAGGAAAGAGTTACCACAACTTTGGTAGGCTGCATGCTCCAGGGTTTATCCACTGCAGCTTCCTGCTTTACCTCTTGGTTTTTTCTGTTTGCGTGTCTGAGAATGGTCATCCAGGCTAAACGAAGCCACTTCACTCAGCATCCCTGCTTGTGTGTTGTAGGCCATCACAGTGGACGTCCATTGGACTTTCTCCAGTTTTTGATCTATCTTTATTTTAGTCTAGGGACCCCGAACTGGTTACAGATACAGTCTCATGGGTACCAGGTGGAGCTTTAAATAGTTCTTTTCCTCTACATCTTGCTAATACAACCCAGTCCATGTTTAGTCGTTACCTGCTGCCTCAGGTTCAGCTTTTTGCTGAGGATGACATTTCAGGTATTCATTAATTTTTTTAATTGTCATGATAGTACTTCAGATCAGCGAAGAAATCTGCTTTCAGACTCTGGGGATAGAATTTTGGGTTATCCTGATAACATGGGGATAACTGGGAATTTTACCAGCTAGAAAAGAACAGTTATGTATAGCTGGTTGAGTCTGACTGTATGAACTTGGACTCAAATGCTGCTTTTATATGAGAGTCCTAACTTGCTGAAGCTGCCATTTCTGAGAATTCTGGAGCATTTGCATGGTAGGCTAGCACCGTGCATCACCCACATGCAAAGTAGTTCTTGATTTCCTACAACCAGTCCTAACTGCTAAACATGCAGGATTACTGTCTGATTTAGCTTTGCATGCCTTTGACACTTCAGGCAGCTCTGCTTGGTTCCCCTCCGGAAGGGGGGCTGCCTTATAAGAGAAAAAGGCAAATGCGGAACACTGCAGTCTTCATAAGTAGTTTATCAAACCCTGCTTTTTTCCCCCAGAAATCTAATGAAAGATTTCCGAGTTACCTTACTGCAAGCTATCAGGTATCCTGGACTGCTGTCCTGTATCGTATTACTGTCTCCTGCAGCTGTGGAAACCTTTTTGTCAGACCTGCAGGTATCCGTTACTGTGAAGTGTCATTATTCTTGGTTCTTACTGAACATACTAGAATGTCAGTGGTTGGAAAACTTTGTTTATAAAATGTGATAGGGATTTATAAAGCATGGTTTGTCATTAGTTACCTGTTTCATAGGTCAGCTTCTTGGCTGTCTGGCTCTGTTGGATTTGTTTATCCAAAAACCAAGCATTCTTCCTTGACCTTGACCTTTGGTAATCTCTCAGATAAAATTCTGCAAACCCTGCTTTCATGTGTGATTTTGGAATCTTTTTCAAAGCAGAACATTTGACTTGTTGATGAAGGTTCTTCACCATAACCAAAATACTTGGACTTTTGTGGTTTTTTGTTTTGTTTTAATAGAAGTGTAGGTTGACTGAGAGGTGGTCTGGGGTTGGGAGGGGGGAATGCAAGAACTGACAACCACGGCATCTAGTGAATAATTTTTAGATACCAATGTTATCTGGTCACGGGTACCAACTCTTGGCTTTCCTCTGTGAAGAATGTAGATTTAAGGCTTTCCAGGAGACTTTGGTAGGTCTTCTGAGAAGAATTTCTTAAGTCCAGTAGTGCCTTAGTCATCACAGTTTGTATGCGAGAGCCTTGTTCCTCCACCAGTCAGGTAAACAAAATTGCTGTGATAGAAAACGTTGCTGACTTTTCAGGATTTATTTTCCGTGTGTCTGGAAATAGTTTAAGTGGCCAGAGTGCAAATTTGGAATATCTAAAGGTGAGAATCTTCTGTTTGTTGAGGGCAAATTGTGAAGGTTATGATTAGTGCAGAATACAGAAGGTCATTGAAAGATGAGAGGAAAACAATGTTGTTACACCTTTTGCCTAATTTCCATGATCGTGTGAGAATGTTTCCTAGATAGTGTTACTTGAACTTGTACCATGCCAGGTATGGTGTCTGGACATTTCTGCTCACAGTATATCAAATATTTAATGATATTTCTCGTAATGTATTTTTTTGCTTAATAGGTGCTGTACGTTACTTAATGTCCTATTTCAGTGCAGGTTTCTGGATGCCCTGTGGAATAATGTCTGTGGAGACATCTCTCGTGCTGTGCTTATGTGCTCGATATGGGTTTACCTAATTCTTATGGTTAATATCTGCTTACTGTCAAACTCTTTAGATAAGATCCATTAAACACTGCTGTGTGACTGCCTTTGCATAGGCTGAGGGGCTCAAGACGTGAGCGCGCTCTCCACGTGGAGTTCAGAGGTATCGGGATATTTCAGGATCTTCTTCCAGGAGTAGCTGAAATAAACTTTGTGCCTCTGTTTCTTGCTTGCTTCTTAAGAATACATGCAAGTCTGATACAAATTTGAAATGGTTTTTCAAGATAATTTTGTTCTACAAAATCTGAACCTTTTGAACTTTCTCCTTTTTACTCTCCTTATTTTTTGTGTGCTCTACTCATGAGACTGGTAAGTCCTTTGAGTTGTTAATTCGTGTGACTACTCCAATTGTTTTGTCTTCTGAAAATAACTTTCTTATTGAAAGACTAAAACTTGAATGTGAGCATGCGTCTTGAGAGCAGGAAATGTATGTGTTTTTAACACTTGGAACAAAAATTTACTTGCAATTGCAAATTAGTTTTGGGTAAATGCAGATTGAAAAATTGCATCAGTCTGTGCATGAGCTGGGCTCTTTACAGCAACTGTCTTTTTAAAAATAAGGAACCCATTTGTTTGCAAATGTAATCTCTATGCTAGGTCAGTGTTAAAGTAGTTCACTACAGAGCAGCCTACACCATCTCACTTTTGCTTTGCTCACAGCTGTCGTTCCATGCTGCATGCCGGTAGTTGGCATACTGCTGTCTTTGGAACTTCATCTGAGGAGCTATGTCAAAATAGTAACCTCAGAATTGTTAAAAATCATCAATTTCAGATTTTTTGGAGAGTCCAAATGAAAACTCATTAGACCTAAGCTCCTCTACTCCTTTATCTTGAGAGTTCTGGAGAAAAAAAACATCCTGTGCATTACCTGGAAGCCCAAGCGCAGGGGGGATGTGTGCACCGACAGGCACCAGCAGGTGTGCGTGTGTCTGCCTCGTTCGGCTCCCATGACAGCTTAGGTTGGAGCTCATCCTTTTTACCTGTTCATTGACATTTGTCAGAGAAACAGTTCCCTGACTCGGGCGGCACTGAACCGGAGGTGTCTCAGGGGGCACAGTGTTGAGTCAGCCTGCTTAAAGGAGACTTTGAGACTTTTTAGGACAGAAGTTTGCAGCTGACTTTAAAATCTGGCCGCATAAACCATGGGAGCACTGTCTCTGCTCCTTGTAGTGGATAGGTTTGTGTGCTGAGCTGGGGAGGTGGTGAAGAGGGGTAACCTTCTGAGAGATGATTTGACAGACTTGGCCAGCCTTGCCTGGGACAAGCACAGCTGAAATGTGGAAGCAGTGAATACTTCGGAGCTGGTGGAGCAGCGCTGTGAACTCGTCATGGGGCAGTGGTTGCTGGCAGTTGTTACAGACTTCCTGTCTTCTTTAGAAAGAGAATTGGATTGAGCTGGATAAACTTTCTGCTTCAGTGGTGATGTGGGACTGTTTAAAAGGATAAGCTGGAAAAAGTCATAGTAGATGATGTATGGATAGGATTGGTTTGATTACTTGCTGTTGATGTGGTTCTAATATTTTTTATTTCATTGGGGCTTCAGCCTAAGCATGATAGCACACAAGGCTACATAAGTACTGGCAATATATGAACGTGCATTATGTATATATGGCAACTCTTCAGTAACTTTATCTTAACAGTGCTTATAGAACCAAAATTAAGTAGTTCTGAAGTTTTATTTAAAAAAAAAAAAATTCCCGACACTGTTGAACTTCTCTGCTAGTATTAACATCCTCCTTTAGCCACAAAACAGGTGGTTGGGTAGATCAGTGTACAGTAATGGTGCAGTATGTTTGTGTTCAAGCAAAAGGTGGTTCTGTGTCTCTCCTGTATCACAGGATGCTATTTGTATGTGTGTAGCCTTTAACTCCGGAGTTAGAATTAAATTCTCTTCAGGGAGGTAGTTCCTCTCACAGCTCTATTAAAATAACAAGGTTAAACGGCTGTTTGGTGCCAAATACAGTTTTTAGAGGACTATGCAGAAGTAATTTTCTATTTGAAATGTGATCTCAGTTTATCTTCTGTGCTTGGTTTTCCTAAAATAAGTAGCTGCAGAGGCTTAGTGTAAAATAGTTATCCTGTTCAGTAGGAATGCATACGTAATCCATGACACTTTAATGGCTGCACAGTAATGACAGTGCAGATGTGATGTATCATGTCAGATATTCCTGTGAATATCCCTGTTGTAAATCAGCGTGATGTGCTGTAATGATTGTGATGAGGACAATGAGGCTGAGATAATGATCACCATGTGATCTTTTCTCTCCAGGCATGTCAACCCTTTTTACATTCAAGATCTCAAATTAATTTGTATGTCTTAAAACACTTGTAATTAAGCATTGAGATATTATACCCGAGGATTTCTGAGCTTGTCTTTGGAGTGGAATTCTCTTTGTTTTCTTCAAATACAGAATTTTTGCTCCTTGTTAACCTGTATTTTCCATTAGATAAGATCTTTTAAAATTACCTTGCGTGTTTTCTTTTTTTTAAATGAAATATATTTGCTCAGAAGTGAGACTGCTTAGTACTTAAAAAAAAAAATCATAGGGAGCCGTGTAAGTATGTGAGGAAAGGAGTTCCTTTTTGTGCTGTGGCAGCAGAAAAAGGAAAGCTTTTGCTATGAATTATTTGCTCTGATACATATGTGGCAGAAGTCATTACTTCCTTCTAAGGGAGATGCATTTGAAGGGTCTGCTTTCAATCCAGAAGTCTCAAGTAGTGGCTTTATCAGGACCCTGTGGTGGTGTCCTGATTTATTGCAAAGCTCTGTAGTAATCAGACCGGAGAGCATTCCATAGGATTTTTTCTGGATTTTTTCTGAAGTTTGGTGCAAGGGGAGCAGCATCTCTTCTGCTCCTCCCACACCAGCCCAGCTGTCATGGGGTTACTTTGGCTTGTTCCAGTCTGGGGCAGATGAGGGTTTAACAGTGCTGTGAGTCCTCAGTCAAAGCAAGGACTGGGTTGTCATTTACAGTTTTATGTCTGATTGTGTCGATTTGTGGCTTTTGATAATATTACACCTTTTGGGAGTTTTGACTCTTTTTGGACTGCATAAGGAGTGTGGGCACCAGCAAAACACCAGGACTTAGGCACAGACAGAAAGCAGGGAAAAAGAGGAAAAGGAGAGTAAGTTGCTCTGTACAGAATGGGAATTGTATGGTGACCATGCCTGGGTGCTTTCAGTTCAATATATATTTTAAATTTAAAAAAATAAGTGAACTGAAAATCCCTAATGCATAGAGAGGAAGAGATGGCTGGTGCCTTAGAACATACAGTGGAAATCACGCAGAGAAGAGAGTTGAGCAAGTGCGGTGCCATCTGCTAGATAAGCTGTGGAGCAGATTACTTATTATGATGCTCCCTCTAAAGGGAAAGCAGATAGTTAGGACTGCAGGATTGAATTGAAAGCAAGTGTGGGAGATTGACTTTTCGGGTTTAGTTCATGGTATGCAGGCACTTGCAGCAGAAAGCTATTACACTTTATCATTCCCATTCATCTTTATTTTGCTCTGAGGATAAAGACCTACTGCTGCTTTTAAAATACCTCAGAGGAGATTGGGAGGATTGTTGCTTCTGTATAGCTGTGCTGGCAACCTCTAATGTGGATAATAAATTGCCTGTTAGTCTTTTAATTTTCGTGTTATTGAAGCGCTAATGAACTGTGGTGAAAGCCTTTTATTTGCAAAAGAGGATTTGAATGTGCACAGAACTCACACCGGTGTGCTTCCTTGTGGGGCTTTTCAGATGTCACTGGTGCTGGAAGTTCTTGTTTGCTCTAAAGACAGCATGTAGTCTCGAATTCAGTTTGCTTGCTTCTGCAGTAACTACCTGAAATAAAACCTGCTGCAAGAACAGCCAGCCTGCCTTGCATTGTGAATCCTATTTGCCTGCAGTGGTTTTGATGCTGTTATTCCTGTCACGTTTTCCTTTTTATTCTTAGATATATTTTAAAACTTGCTTGATATTTCTCTATTTTAAATAAACTAGATGTATATATTTATATGTATT
>NW_010170817.1:0-3116 GCF_000695765.1 Mesitornis unicolor | reverse complement strand
TGAGGGCCTGTGGCTGTGGCACAACCCGTGACCCCAGGGAGGGAACCACTTGGTGCATGCAGAGGGAGTTTGGGTGTATTTGTTAAAACTCTGGGTGCTGGGGACCTGATGGCTGCGCTGGGATCGTACGACTCAGGGGAGCAGCGCTGGGCTCTGTTGATGTGAAAGTCACCACCTGAGCAGGGATGGCATGTGCTTGCAGCATTGCTCTCTGGTGTGTAATTTCCTGCCTGTCACAGCATGGCTTACATTAATTATACACAGAACTCTAAATGAGGCTTTTCCTAACCTGTCTTTTTCATTCTTACCTTAAAAACCCCACTGTAACATATTCTGGGCTTAGCTGTTTCCCATTGTTTTTCTGGTTATTACAGTCTTACCAGTTGCACGAGTTGGGGTAAGGGCTCAGCTGGGTTAAAGGCTCTCACACTTGTTTCCAGTGTGCCCATGGCTTTGGAGAGCAAAAAGATCACACAGTCTCTCTGTCATCTTCTCACAGTCCACAGAGGCTTTGGAGTTCATGAAACGGGACCTGGCAGAGTTCACTCAAGTAGTGCAGCATGACACAGCCTGCACTATCGCTGCTACGGCCAGCGTGGTCAAGGACAAGCTGGCAGTGAGTATGGGAGTGAGAGCTGCAGTTCTTCTTGTAGAAAGCAAAGTGGGGGGTGAGAGGAGTAAATAGCCTCTGAGGACAGGATCCTGTGAACAAACCCCAACCTGTAACTGCAAGCTTCAGGTTTCAGATGGTACAGGTTTGGTGCTGAGCACTGTGTGGGATTTCCTCTCTGTAGTGGGGAGGAACTTCTGGGGATGAGTTCCTGTGCCTTCCCTCTCCCTGTGTGCCATGTAGGTGGGATGCTGGCAGTGTCACTGCAGGGTGACATCAGATCTCTGCTCGTGCTGTCGGCCTTAGACCTGTGCAGCCGCTACTGCAACTGTCCAACCCCAAACCAGACAGTTCCCAGACCCAACTGTGTCCTTTCTCCCCCCACGAAGTCTAGGCTCGGTTCCCCACAAACCTATTACAAGGCCTGGCTGCCTCAGTGCCACCTGAGGCCGGTGCCTGCCACCACACCCTTCTAGCCCAGCCCTGGCCACACAGTTGTCTCATTAGCACTTTTTTGAAGAGAGAGACATCCTGGTTCTTTAAAGAGCATGTCCAGAAAAGACTGAGACTTGTCCCATTGCTGCAGGCACTGATGCTTATGCTGTCCTGCTTTTTCTCTTCAAGAGGACAGAAGGTTCTTCAGGTGCGACTGAAAAGGTGAGGAAAGGCCTCTCTGACTTCCTGGGTGTCATCTCGGACACGTTTGCGCCTTCACCGGATAAGACCATTGACTGCGATGTTATAACGCTGATGGCAACGCCCACAGGTACCACGGAGCCCTACGACAGCGCCAAGGTGAGTGTCCTGAGTGCTGAGCCCTGTCCTCTCGGGCTCTGCTGCTGCCCCTCCACTGACGGCTCTGCCCTGTGCATCTTCCCCTCCAGGCTCGTCTCTACAGCCTCCAGTCCGACCCAGCCACCTACTGCAACGAACCTGATGGTACGGGAGGGCTCTGCGGTGCTGCTGAGCCAGGCTGGCCCTCACGGGGGGTCTGTGGGTTGTCCTGTGTTGCCCAGAGCCTTTGGCCAGTGTGCATGCTGTCTTGGCTGTAGATGGGGTCACTGTTTATGGAGAGCAGATCTCTCTGTTCCATTAGGGATTAGCTTAGACTGAGAGACTGCTGGGCCAGTTTAAACTGCTGCTACAGCTGGTGCCATGTGGCCTTGTGCTGACAGAACCCCACGATGTGGGGTGGGCTCAGAGACCCATCTCTCCCTGCTTCTTTGCCCCTTGCTCACCCCAGCTGGTCTGGTCCATAGTATTTTTCCAATGAAACTTCCCCAAAGTGTTCCTGCCCTATTTGAGCCAAGGACTTATCTTTGTCCTTGTCCTGTTCAGGCCCTGCTGAGCTCCTTGAGGCCTGGCTGGCTCAGTTTAACCTGGAGGAGAAGAAAGGAGAGATAGCAGAGCTGCTGGCAACCAGCCCTTCCATCCGGGCGCTCTACACTAAAATGGTACGGCCCTGCCTGGCTCCTTTTTCTGGCAAGTTCTGACTTGGGGTGTGGTGCAGGGAAGGCCTGAGCTTGGTCCCAGGTCTGTGCACCAGAAAAAGCAGGTGCCTTGTGCAGGTTGTGAGGGTAACTGCAAGGCTTGGGAGGAGAGCGGAGCAAGGCAGCAAGCACAGCGCTCCCTCTGAAGTGACTCGTGGTGTTTCCCATGTCACTCCCAGGTCCCAGTGGCTGTTTCCCACGCTGAATTCTGGCAGCGCTACTTCTACAAAGTGCATCGCCTGGAGCAGGTAGGTCAAGAGGGGGGAAATCTCCCTCAGTGGGTGAATGCTCCAGCCAAGGAGCTCTCTAATGCCAACCAAAGAGGCAGGAGATACTTATCCTGGAAACGCAGGGATGTGGGCTGCCTTGTCCGTGTCCTTCTTGTCACTGATGCTGAAATGCCTGGGGGAAGAAGACACTGGGGAGTGAGCAGCTGCTGATACTGAATTTCCTGCAGGATGAGGCCCGGAGGGAGGCTCTGAAGCAGCGAGCAGAGCAGAGCATTCACCAAGAGGAGCCAGGCTGGGAGGAGGATGAAGGTGGGTCCGGTGGTTGGGGATCTGTGGGAGGGCTGGTGCAGACGTTGGCAGGTCTCGGTTAGAGAGGGTGGTGGCTCCTCCCTCCCACAAATTCAGCTCCCAGCCCAGCTGCAGCCACCCCTGCTGCACTGTCAGCTGCTGCTGTGCTCGCTGAAACATCTCTCACTTCTCTTCTGCCTTCCTACAGAGGAGTTCTTGGGGATGTCACCCCTGCCTTGTGCAAACGTGAAATTTCCAGAAGCAGCAGAGAAAGAATCTGCCCCCGCAGCCCTGGAGGGAAACCACCCCACTGCTCCCAAGGGACCCTCAGATGAAAGCTGGGCCGTCCTCCCTCCAGAGCCTGCCCCAGCAGAGGGGAGCCCCTCGGAGAGCAGTGAGAGCGTCTCCCTTGTGACTCAGATTGCAAACCCTGCCTCTGTGCCTGCTGCACAGCTACAGACTGGAGCACAACCAGCTGGGGCCGGAGACCTCTCCCAA
>NW_010170816.1:0-452 GCF_000695765.1 Mesitornis unicolor | reverse complement strand
GTCATTATCATCGCTGACACAGGGCTTGTCCGTGGCGCCGAGTTGCGTCTGAACAATTTGTCTTAAGAGGAAAGATTGAGATGAATTCGCGTTTCTCGCTCTTCTGCTCTGCCTTCTGCTCGGTTTTTCAGCCCGTAAAATCGGCTGTCGTTCCTAGGCCGTGGGAGATGCTGTTATTTATGTGAATATTTTGTGGGCTGCCTTGGGCTTCTTGGAGGAGGCAGTGTCCAGTGCGTGACTGCTCCACTGAGCTGGAAAGCTCTGTATTTCCATTAGAACTGTGCAAGATGCCTCAGCTCTGGGGAAAGGCAGATCCGAGGTGTAAAGATCGGTGACGTGATGCTGCTGGTGAGGTCTGCAGGTTGGCATTTCATGAGGTCCACGCTGCTTGTGAGCTTCAGGCTCCAGTGTTTAATACAGAACCACAGAATCCCAGCCTGGTTTGGGTTGAA
>NW_010170815.1:0-4930 GCF_000695765.1 Mesitornis unicolor | reverse complement strand
GAAACTGAGGCACAAGAACCCCCACCCCCAGAAAAAACCCAAACCAAAACCACCACCAACAACAAAAAAATCAGTTTTGGAGGGCTTAAAAATGTAATCTGGGGAGTCGAGAAGTAACACGGCTTTAAAATGGTTTTATTTTTAAAAAACCCCAAACATTATTTTTGGAGTGCTCTCGTGCTGTGGGGAGGAAATGGGGATCCCCCCCAAAGGCTGAGGCAGATTGTGGGGGTGGGGTTAAGGCACCTTTGGGTTTAGGAGTGGGGTCTGGTGGGTGGCCATGCTGGGGCTCCTCCAAACCCCCCTGGGCCTCAGGATGTGAAGCGTGGGGCACAGCCAGCCCCCACTCCTCCCAAAATAAAGCAGATCTTCATTATTTTGCCTCCTGCACTGCTTGGATCTCCCTGATGCCGAGCAGAGGGGTGGGTTTTAGCATCCCAATGCCCCCCAGCCTCAGCCAAGAGCTGGATCTCCTCAAAACCCTCCTGCTGGGGACCAAGGGGCAAAACTGGAGCAGCCTCCAGGTGTCCAAGGAGGCACCATGCAGGTCCCATGGTGCTCCCACACCACCAACCCCAGGACAGCCTCTGTCCATCGGGGCTGAGCTCCACCAGGGCAGGAGAAGACCCACGAGGAACCCATCCGAGGCTCCTCAGGATGGCAACCACCTCCCAGACCAACTTCTGCCCCCACCATTTCTGCAGACACCATCCAAAACACCAAGGGCAAATGAATTCCCTTCAAAGCAGAGAAACCCAACGGCTCCAAAGGGCAACAGTGGGACTGAGGGCATCCCCAGAGCCCACCCAGGGCTGCTCCATCTCCATCCCACCTTCCTGGCTCTTTTCCTTCTCCCGACCGCTCCCTTTTGCAGCCATAAATGTGGTAACGTCTTGCACTTGTTTAGACTCTGCCTGGGTTGCTGTGCGCAGTAACTTCTTCCAGATGTGGATGGCTCTTTGCATAATGTTGCCGTAGCCACGTCCTGTCCACACTGGGCTTATTTGATATATATTTTTATTTTTTTAATGCCTTTTCATGCTCTCAACCCTGCTCTATAGGAAAATAAAACCCTGGCCGATGCCACCAGCACCTCTCTGTTATCAAAAATCTTCTCGTGAGATGAGTGTGTGGCCCATCCAGTGTGTCTTCTACCCTGGAAATGTTTCCAAAAGCTACATAAGCTCCTGGAAGGCACCTGTTTGACATGCAGCTGGTGTGGGGGCGAGGGTGAGACGAGGCTGGAGGTGGGAGCTGGCAATTTAAGCTCTGCTCCGGGGCCCAAATCCCTGTGGGACCTTCATGGATGTGGCAGAGGGGACCAGGGAGCTCCAAAGCCCTCATAGCTCTGATGCACACAGGTCTGCAGGGACAGGTGGACCTCACCATGAGGCCCTTGCATTTTGGGGGATGCTGAGCCCACTCCTCACATGGAGGCCCAGTTTTTGCCATCTGCAGTTTTTCCTCCCTGATGTGGGAGAAGCTGTTCCCACAGTGGCCATTGGCACCAACGCAAGGGGAAGGTCCTGGAAGGGACACAACCAGTGACACGTTAGGGTGAAGCACTTTATTTGACAACAGTGACTGCAGCAATGGTCCTAAGAGATGAAACACGCGTGGTTTCGTTGGCCACAGCTACTCATGAGCTCAGGTGGAATTTGCTGAAGCAACTTCCCAAAGCTCCCAGCAAATCCCACCCAACCTGGTTTGATGGGTTCAATGATGGGACACATCACTGGGGAGAACGATCAATGAAAGGGTACTGGGGGTCCAGCTCACCACAGAGGGATCTGGGAGTCCAAAATTCAGTTCAGTCACTGTTAGGGAGTTCTGGAGGAACTGGTAAATGAGGAGCACGTGGAAGGAGGCCCTGGTGACACAGGAGAGGTGTTGGGTCTCCTCCCTGCCTCTTTCCAGCAGCGTGGTGCCCACAAAAGGGCTGTCTCCTGTAGCTTTCCCTCTTCCTTCTCTCACCGGGCCATGAAATAGCAACCCCCTGATTCCATTGGGTCATAAGGGTTTTTAAAATGAAGGACCAGCCACAACAATACAGGAATCGGTTTAGGGAAACCAAGAGAGGTTCACATTTCCTTGGTAAACCCATGCAAGAGCCATGTGGACCTGTAAGGGCATCTCCTGAGTGGTACCATGTCCTCTTGTTGGCTCGACTCACTGTTTTAAGTGCAATAACCGTGCTCTGCTGAGCATCTCCCACAGGCTGGAAGTCCCATGGAGAGATGCTCCAGGAGATGGTGGAATGAGCTTCCTTGGTGTCTGCTCTTCCTAAATCAGTGCGTGGGTATGCTTGGGTAGAGCAGGAGGTGGAAGAGCCCTCCAGATTGCCATGGCCTCAACACATGGGACATAGAATGAGAAGTAATGGTTTTAAACTGGAAGAGGGGAGATTTAGACTGGATATTAGGAAGAAATTCTTGACTGTGAGGGTGGTGAGACACTGGCCCAGGTTGCCCAGGGAAGCTGTGGGTGCCCCCTCCCTGGCAGTGTCCAAGGCCAGGTTGGACGGGGCTTGGAGCAGCCTGGGCTGGTGGAGGTGTCCCTGCCCATGGCAGGGGTTGGACTGGGTGAGCTGTAAGGTCCCTTCCAACCCAAACCATGCTGTGATTCTGTGATTCTATGACACAGGATGGGGACATGGTCAACCCTTCAGGCTTGGCAACTGGTTTTCACTCGGCAGCTGGTTTTCTGAGCAGATGTAGCTGATCGTGGAAAAGAAGGGATCAAATCAGGCCAAGAGAGAGAGGAGAAAAAAAAATAAAATAGGGAAAGCAAGAACATTCCTGGAGGCTCCCTGGCCTCTGTCCATCCAACCTCCAGAGAGGAGGAGGAGAGACAAAACAAAAGGCACACGAAAAGAATGAGCCAAGGCAACGTTACCACGAGGGCTACAAAGTCCAAAGCAAGCAGCAACGGGGCAGGCCCCTTCCCAAAAAGCCGCCAGCTCTCAGCGGACCCGGGGGTCCTGCCGAAAATGCTGCCCTTTTATGGCCAGGAGAGGAGGGCCACAGCACGGGAGCCTGCCCTACTAAGGGAAAACGTCTCCCGCTTCAGTGTTTGCAACGAGAACACCCACAGCGGGAGTATAGACAAGCTCTGAAAGAGCAGCTGAAATACTGCTGCTTCGGGTTGACCCCAATTCTTCTCTTTTTTTAATTTTTAATTTTTTTTTCCCTCCCTCTGCTTTGGTCTCTTACTTGGAAAAAAGTAATATTACAAAAAAGGGGTTATTCAGGCTGGTTCGAGGTGACACCCTCGTATCACGGTGTGGAGATGGGGTTCACAAAGGTCGTCTGAGGACATGGGTGAAGCCCCCGGGCGGGCAGACCTTTGCGTGGAGGACGTCTCCTTCCCACAATCAGCTGCTGGAGGACGGGTAGCGGCCGTGCCGGCGTTTGCCCTCCCCTGCGCGGCCGAAGGGCTGTGATCCAAGCCGGGGAAGACGTCGTTACTCGACGCTTAAACACAGCAGCATGTGCCAAATTCATCCATCACGGCCTGGGCTGACCTCGCGTCTCTCCCAGAGCTGCAAAATGCACCTTGTCCCGCATCAGGCGGCGTTTTAAGTTCAAGGCATCATAACTCCACCAGGAATGGCTTTTTCTCTTTGGTTGGTGGAGGCAGGGAGGGGAATCCACCTTGAAAATAAGGTCTTGACCCATCAGATGTTCCAGTGCAGCTCCTGAATTTGTATCTTCTGTATTTCTCACACATCCAGCAGAAGCCAGGTTTTAATTCTAAAGGGAGCTCTCATTCCAGGTCCTGTTTTCTGCCATTTATGTAATAATTAGGTTTAATTTTATATGTGGTAATACCAATATTAGGAAGTTTACTTACAACTCTTGAATTATAGTACAGTGATGGGAATCACAGCATGGTTTGGGTTGGAAGGGACCTTACAGCTCATCCAGCCCAACCCCTGCCATGGGCAGGGACACCTCCACCAGCCCAGGCTGCTCCAAGCCCCATCCAACCTGGCCTTGAACACTGCCAGGGAGGGGACATCCACAGCTTCCCTGGGCAACCTGGGCCAGTGTCTCACCACCCTCAGAGTGAAGAATTTCTTCCTTATATCCAGTCTAAATCTTCCCTTCTCCAGTTTAAAACCATTCCCCCTCATCCTATCCCTACAATATTAAAGAAAAATTGCTTGGGGGAGGAAAGTGGAGACCTCACACACACACCTCCAGCTCCCCTGCAAAATATTTGGCTTATTTTATGCCTAGAAAAGAAATTATAGAAGCATTGATTTACGTTGGAAGGGGTCTCCAGAGCTCACATAGTTCAACGTCTTGCTCAAAGCAGGGGGTTTCTCATCTTTTTATTTGCTCTTTCAGTGCTCAATTCAAGGATGTGGACCAAAGAGGGGCCTTAAGCCGTGTCCATCACAGCCCAAACATCTGCCCTGCTAATGGAAATACTTCTTGGGTACCAAAACCCACAGCAGAATGGTGTGGTTGACATTACCCTGCTTTTTTGAGCTTGTTCTGCTTGTCCCTGGGATGAGTTACAGCACAGGAACAGAGCATTGCCACATCTCCATTCTGGGGAAAAAGAGCTTACTTTGAGTGTTGGTTTTAAGATCGACGCCTATGCGCTGGGTGCAACAAGCAAGCCAAGCCGAGCATCCTAAGCCAAGTTGTCCTCACTGAGATTATGTTGGAGAAATGATCTCTGTTAACAACTTGACTTGGCCGTTTCAGTATTTGGGGAAATAAAACCCTTTATTCTCCCTCCAGGCCTTTCTTCAGCCGTTTTTGGCTACTGCTTCCCTGCATGAGCAATTTAACTCCTGTTAGGTTCAGGGCACTGAGCAAAAGTAAATTGAATAAAATTGAACATATTTTCATTAAAAAAGCATGTGGATTCTATGTTCTAGGTGGGAAAACCACAGGACTTTATAATTATTATAATA
>NW_010170814.1:23313-36773 GCF_000695765.1 Mesitornis unicolor | reverse complement strand
GGCTCGGGCAACCCCGGGAGCTGCCCCTGCACCCGCTGCCCCCGGGTGCGATGAAGGGCTTTCCAGGCCTGAGGCTGCTCAGCGTTTCTGAGAAGGAAGCCGTGGCGTGTCTCCACACAGGGTTGTGCAAACATTATTTTGTCTTAATTCGTGCTATTAATAACCATGGAGAAGTGAGAAATGCCTATGACAGAGGCAGGGGCCACAGATTCCTTTTTCCAGGCCAGGAGTGGGCTGTTTGGAGTAACCCACCCCTGACGTAACCCTCCCTGCCCGGAGTTTCTGAGCTGGCAGTGAGTGCTATAAGAGCACGACCCGGGTTTGGGGAAAGGCAGAAGCCCTGGACCCTGCCTGCAGCCCCATACACACTGAAGTTATGCTGCAAGCTATGAGGATCATCTCTTCCCCTCGTGTAAGTATTTGCAGATGGGACTGCGCTGTCCTGGGGCTGACCATGGGACTCTCATGGGACACCTCTGGAGGTGTCCTGGCCCACAAGGGCTGGATGTGCCCTGGGGAATATGACAGGGAGGGCAGGGGAAAGCTCTGGGGCGGGAAAAGCTTCCCGGGCCCCTGGGCTCTGCTGGGGCTCAGACCCATGGATGGTGCAGCCCTGCTCCCAGGACATGAGTGGAGCTCTGGGGAGCTGGGATAGGGTGACAGGGGCCTGTACCCCCATGTGCTGGCTGTGACTTGTACACACTGTGTTTTTCAGCAGTTTGTCTACTCATGCAAGCCAGGGCTGATTTCATCTTCATTTCTTACCAGCCAACCCCCCATGACGGTGAGTACACGGGTGCTGGTGGGTCTGTGCAAAGAATGCTGTTATCAGACAGGACCCAGAGGAGAAGCTTCTCTCGCTGCAGGCCTGTCCTGCACCTGGGTCACTGCTGTGGGAAACAAAGGAAGGTAAAAAGTCCCTCCCTGGACATCAGACCTAGAGCTTCATTGCAATTCTGAGGCACTGGCTGCTATTGCTGTAATGCAACGGGTGCCTCCTCTGGGAAGGAAGGGGTACAAGTGTCCTAAAACCAGGGCAGGGAGGAGACCCGCATTTTGCTTGCACAGATCTCACTTACAGGGTGGGCAGAGGTGAAGGCAGTGAAACACGCTGCCACCAGCCCCACCAGCAGTTTTGGAACAGTGGAAGAACAGAAAGGGTCTGATATGAACTATCCTATGTGTTTTTCTTTCAGAAAGCAGGCATGGACTGTGGGCTTGTTGTCCACTGGCTCTGCTTCCATGGGTAGAGGCCACAGTCCAGCTGGGAGACCCCAGACCGAGACCTCGCTGATGCTTCATCTCTCTCCCCATTGCACCATTTACCCCGACCCACCGAGGAAAGCCCCAGTCTGGAGGTGAGGCCTAGCCACCAGCCCTACTTGGGGAGGAGGCAGGAGGGGAGAAGGCCGGAGGGGAGAAGGCCGGGAGGTCCGTGAGAGTTGACAACACCATCATCTGCTTCCCAGCTGGGGTGGGACACTGCTGCCGGCGAGGAAGAGGAGCTGGGCTCTTCCACTTGTCGGCATAGTGTTTCATGGTTGGGAGGTACCAAACTCCCGTAAAACACTGTCCCATAAAACACTGGGACAGGAGCTTTGGTATCTCTGCAAAATCCTTACTGACTGTCTTGTCCAAAACTACAAAATAAACTATGCCAAGTCAACCTTGGAGAAGTTTCTTTGCGGGTCAGAAGCCCCAGGGGAGGTGTGGGGATGGGGTGAGCTTCTCCAGGTAGCTTTAGAGAGCCCCTTCCCATGCAAAGTCTAACTCTCTAAAGCCCCTGCCCCTCATTTCATGTTCATCAGCTGACATATACAGCCTAGGAGTCCCAGAAACACTCAGGTAGAGGTGGCATTTACCTACCTTGGGAAGCCAGGCGAGACTTAAAATAGTATTTAAGTAGCTACCAGCATCTGTTCAGGCCTGCAAAGACCTCTGAAATGGCTACAGCCAAATTGTTCAGAGATGCAAGATTTTTAAAACCTTCATAAGGTCTTTCAGTAACAGGAGAGAACTCCAGAAATAAGCATCCCTTCCTCACACCACAGTATTTCTGTTGGCAAAAAAACCACAAACCCAACTGGGACAAAAAGGTGCTCTGTTTTATTTACTAAAAGTGCCATCATCCTGATGGCACAGAGAGGTCTCCTCTGTGTAGCCCAAGGCACAGGTAAAAGCAGACACAAAGCTGGCTGTGGCGGGGCTGATTTATCCCTTTTTCACTCCATCTTTCCGAGCTGAGAGCTGGAGGTGCTTCTCCATCTGCTCCCTCAATTTGTATTTCTGAACCTGGAATAAAGCGCAGAGAGGAGGAAGAGAGACTTGGATGGGAGACGGGACAGGAGGCCAGGGGTCCTGCCCTGCCCCAGCCCCTCTTACCTTGCCCGAGACGGTGAGCGGATACTGACCCACAAACACCACGTACCGTGGGATCTTGAAATGGGAGATCTGCAAAGAGAAAACCAATGGCTACGCAACCTGCCAGGAGCATCCTGGTACTACCCACGCCAGGACTGGATCCACGGTTGGTCTCAATCCCTGGGGCTTTCATCTGCAAGTCCCTAGCAGCTGCTGGGTGTACTGGTCTGTACTGGGGACCCACCTTCCCTTTGCAGAAAGCTTTAATCTCCTCCTCAGTGCAGTCCTGCCCAGCCTTCACTCGGATGCAGGCGCAGATCTCTTCTCCCATCCGCGAATCCTTCACACCGACCACCTGGTGGGGACAGAGGGACGGTGTGACCCCTGGAGACATCCATCCCATCTAGCACCCCATGGAATGCCAGAGTCATGGCATGGGGCTGTGTAAAGGCAGTTGGAGCTGCCTGACCATCCCATCAGTGCTTCCTACATGACATTGTGGCCTCCTAGAAGGAGGGAAGATGGCAGAGCAGGATGGGCACCTGGACGCCAGCACCTTCCTTTGGTTTTGCAAAGTCACCAGAGCGAGGGCTGAGTCAGACCAGCCAGGCGACAGCTCATCATGGGTGCAACATGGACCTGTCATTCTTCTGCTTCCCGCAAAAAAATTGGGCAATAGGTTTCATGACCAGCAGGGAGGCTTGGGAGACTGCTACAAGAGATTTGAGATCTCCAGATGGAAGCAGGAGATGGATGAATTCGAATTAAAGGACTATTTGAAACCCTTATAATGACAGATCCTAGTGCACCACAGCCTGGGACACCAGGATGGCTCTCTCTAAGTATTGCTCACAATATTTGACAGAGTCCTACTGTCATTCCCTGCCTTGAAATCCTAGAGACACGTCGATCCTTTTGAGTCCAGAGCGGTGACATAAAGCCCTAGAAACTACATAAACAGGGCTGGTTTGCAACCCATCTGCACTGGGAGCGCTCCAAGGAGAGATGCTAGCCTGGCACAGGCACAACACTGACTAAATAACTGGTTTATTTATGGGGAAACTTGTCTGGCACAAAACCTGGAGAAGAACAATCCCAGCAGATTAGGAGCAGCTGCTCAATGCTGCGAATCATCACTGTCTTGCAAAGGGGTGAAACCAAGTCTTGCTCGTCATCTCCAGGGACATGCTGGAGGCGTCTTTCTGGATTTAGGAGGTGTCTTTTTAGATTTAGGAGTTTAATAATTAGTTGTCAGTAAAAACTGTCCTTCCAGACTGCTTTCCAAGTAAGAATTTCAGAGGAAGCTATGAAAGTGGACAGGCAGTGTAAAACCATGAAGAATGACAGCCACAGATTTGCAGACATGAAGCTGGTGCACTAGGGGTTTGCCCATACCGACGTGACCCACACCAGGAGCTCTCCCTTCCCCTCCCACTTGCAAACCATTATGACACTAAAGGAAGTGCTGAAAATGGGGAGAAAACCAGTTCCCAAGCAGCAATACCAGCAGCTTTGTGTCCAGGTTTCCCACCACAGGAACCATCGCTGCTCACCCACCTCACCTCCCTCCCGCTCACCTGGGCCTCCTCAACCTTGGGGTGGGTGTGGAGAAACTGCTCCAGTTCTGAGGGGTAGATGTTCTCTCCTCCCCGAATGATCATATCCTTGCAGCGGCCTACAATTTTGCAGTAGCCGTGTTCATCCAGGCTCGCCAGGTCCCTGCAATGACACCATGCTCCCAGTCCTGTCCCAGTGGGGTGGGGGATGCTCCCACCCAGCCTGGTCTGGAGGTCCGGTTAGGGTATGTGGAGGGTAACAGCCAAGATACCCCCCTGAACCCATGGAGGAGATCAGATTCCTCCTGCTGCAGCCAAGCACTGCCATCGGCAGCATCAGGGCTCAGGGCAGGCGATTCCCACCCCTGCTGTGTACCCCTCCATCACACCAGTAGCAAAGTGACTGTCTCCATCTCCAGGGGCACTTCTCTGTGCTGAAAAGCTGCTCCAAAGTTTCACAGACAGATGGGATGGGGAGGAGTAGGGTTGTTCCCAGACTCACCCTGTCTTGTACCACTTCTCAGCAGTGACCACTTCACTCGTCTTGGTGGGGTCGTCCCAGTAGCCCAGCATGACGCAGTAGCCACGGATCTGAAGCTCCCCAGGAGTGTTCAGAGGCACAGACTGCCCTGTTTCTGGATCCTCAATTTTCGCCTGCAGTTCAAGAGAAGAGCAGCTTAGGAGGGGATGTCTGAGCCAAACATGAGGGCATGCTCCAACTCCGGCACCAGACAAGGAAGATGGACTGAGGTCTGCTGCAGGCAGAGGAGCTGGACCAGGTGAGGAGGGTCATGGTCACCTCTGTGTGGGGGAAGATGCATCCCACTGTCTCGGTTTTCCTGGTGATGCTGTCGTTGGGGAATCCCATGAAGGTCACAGGGCTGTTTTCTGTGGTCCCGTAGGCAACCTGCAAATGCAAGAGGAGAAACATGGAGTACAGCTCCAGGCATAGGAAAGGTGAAGCCAGTGATGAGCACAGGGGAGACGGCAGTGGAGGAGGACATGCTCACAAGTCACTCAGGTCACAAGCAAGCACCACTCCCTTGGCCCATGGATGGGGCTCTCCCAACACCCCTGTCAGAGGGTCCTGGAGAGACAGGAGCTGAAGCAGCACTAGACCTTCCTCATCTCCATCGCTGCGATGCAGACCCCACCACCCACAACACTGGGTGTCATGTACTTTTGACACCACAACTACTTTTCTTGAAGGACCTCAGAGTTCACCCCCTTCTTTTTTAACATACGTCTCTCCAAGCCCTCTTGTTGACTCCCTGCCATCTCTGCCAGACACCGATCTTGCTTTGGTGCCCTTGCAGCCACCTACTCAAGGTGCTGAGTTCACCTTCTACAGCTCAGAGCACATCAGACATCGCTTTTGGAAAACCCCGGAGCCTGCAGCGGGCTCCTGTGGGAGATCACATATCTCACAGCACGGCCACTTGCTCCAGATCCTTTTGTGCAGGCATCAGCTCCTGTAACCCTCCTAAAGGCATCACGAGGCTGCACAATGCTCAGCCCAGCTGCCCTTACAGATCGAAAGACTCACAGCAGGACAAAAGCTTCTCGCTGCTAAACCTCCCTCGCTGCTAATCCCAACAGCGGGCTCTGAGTCACCTCAGCCGAAGGTCACTTCTCCTCAGAGGAAAATTCCAGTTCTTTATGCCCAAAACTCAGTGGCCCGCAAAGACAGCGGGAGTTGGGCAGGAGGTGCTCTGGGCAGCACTGGCAGCACAATTGCTGGAATTGTTGCTTCACCTTCAGCTTTTGGGAGCTGCATTTCGGTGGTGGGACACACTGGAGCATTGCTCTGGTCTAACCCGCTCAGTCTGCCATGTATCATCAAGCAGGATTTATCACCCACCCACTACTGTCACCAGTGCCTGCTTTGCTGGCAGTGTATGGCTGGGAAAGGGCCAGTTTGCTCCCTTCTCCTCCAGATCTTCAAAGGGCTAAGACGTGAGCAGCTCTGACGCAGCAAACTGCAACATGGCCCAAACATCTTCCTATGGCCTTGGCACTCAGATCCAGGTTGTGCCTCTAGAGCAAACATCCAGGCTCCATTGCTGGCTACAAGGGTATGTCTGAATGGTCAGGCCTTCTGCATGGTGCCCACCAAAGTCCAGGCACTGCACCCAAAATTGATGAGGCACTTTGCAAAGGACTATGATGAGGCATCCTGTAAAAACATGCATTTATACTGCGTGAGCTATACTTGACACTGGTGGGAGCACCTGGTGCTTTCTGCAGCTCAGGGCTGCTGAAGGATCTCACGTTGGGCTCGGTCCATCACAGCGTCTGATGCTCCTGTTTGACTACACCAGGGTCAGCGTGAATCCAAGCTGGAGATTTGCAGGAGCTGGGAATCAGGAGGAGATGATCTCCAGGATGCTGCAGAGTCCATCTGGTGCAAACTGCGCTGCCAGGAGCCTGGCAACCCGCAGGGAGCAACTGTAAATAGGTTTCTCCAACCAGACGCAACGATGGCGTCCCAGCCGGGTTGGAAACCTACAGCATCTCATACTCAGGCAGGATTTCTCTCCCACCTACTAATGCGAATCCTGTGGCTGGATCAAATGACTGAGAGACACAAATCCAAGACCTTAAACGCTTATTAAAAACCCCAGCGCCTTTGTTTTCTTGTTTTACTCTGTTGGATGAAGTGCAACGTCGGTCCCAGGATCCCAGCCAAGCCCTGAGTCAACCCTTTCTGCCTCTTTGGGTTGCTCCAGTGGTTTAATTGGACACAGCAACAGGCAGTGCCCTGGCAGGACGATGCTGCGGATACCGCGGCTCACCAGGCTCCTCATTTGCCTGGCACTGTGCCGTGGACCCCAAACACTGGCTGCCCGTGCCTTTTCCCCATAAACACCCTTAGTAATGGGCTTCCCGACTCAGCCCAGAGAGCAACGTGGGTCTGGACTTCCAGCCTTACCACTGCCTTCCCCTCCCTGCCTGCACCTGCACCGCTCTCTGCAGCCAGACACTGGGATGCTGCTGCTGACCTTCCCAAGATACCATTTCCCTCCTGTGATAATGTTTTCTCCATCTGCATGCTCAGGACTGAGGCAGTGGCTGATGCAAGTGCTTACACCAGCGCTGCTGTTCTTCCTGACCCTCATCTGACACACGGAGCATCCTCCAACTCCATCATCCCAGCCCAGCCACAGCTCATGATGCATGAGGTGAAACAGCGCTTCCACGAAACCCCATATACCAATTTAAGCTTGGAGATATCCACGAAGATTCATAGCTTTCAAGACCCAAAGGGACACTTAGCATCATCTAGCCTTGTCATTTGCTATAGTTCAGTCCAGAAAACCTCACCCAATAATTTCTGCATCAGCTCCATAATTTCCACTAAAGCTATATCTAGTGTCAAAGCAAAGCTTTTCAGAGGCAAGGAGTCCAGCTCAGACCCTTGGCTTTGAGAGGAGCTACCAGAATACAGAATACAATTGACTGTAAGCCCTTTTTTTACTGTAAGGACCACAAGTGACCCCCAATGCCCAGCACACAGATCAGTCCTTCCCTCAGCAATGGCAAGGACAGCTCCAAAACAAACTGCTGCCTCACTTACTCCTACTGACAAGAGATCCATTATTTGTGAATCCTAAGCTGCTGTCTAAACCAGGAATAAAAAGAACATCTTAGCAGGACTGTGTTTTTTAGAGCACATTTCAAAAACATTTCCTGCTAGCACTGTTTAAACACTGGCCACTGTGGAACAGGCAAAACAGCCTGGAGAAGGAAGTGTCTAAAAATTAAAAATAAAGTAAAAACAATCAGACTCCAGTCTCTTCAGTAAACATTTGAGAGGCAGCCTGATCTGGTGGGGAGAGCAGGGACTTCGAAGACCCTGGGTTTTTCCCAACTGTGCTGCTTATTTACTGCATAACTTGGAACGAGTCACATCAGCTCGCTGCTCCTTGGTTTTCTCGTGCATTCAAAGGCAATAAAAACACCCACTTCCCTCCACATTCAACTGCTGTTGAAAGGCTGCAATGAAAAGTCTGGCTTCAGAACCACCAATACCCCAAGTGAGTTATACTGGGAGGGACTGGAGCAGAAGGTCAGGGCTGCAGAGGGTACTTGAAGGAAACCCTCCCTGGACCCGAATGATGCTCAAAGAGGATCTTCACACACTCCCCCATCATCATGCTCTGGTTATGCCACGCTGGAGGATAATGGCAGGGCTTGAACCACCAAACTAAAACCTACAGAAACAGCTTTGCTGAAGACAATATTGGCCTCAGAAAAAAGCGGGAAATTGACCATGAAATAATAGGGATTTTCAGACTTCAAAGAGGGCATAATGAACAACAGAAAGCAGACTGGCAACCCAAGAGATGTGCTAAGAGACCTCTAAGAGGCCCTTTGAACCCCTCTCAGTGCAACACGCGGGATGGATCCAATTATCCCCAAACCCACGCTGAGTGTTCGTCTGCCTCGGATGTCTCCACCAAAGTCAACCCCAGCCCTTCACTTCTCAGCCAGCTCCAAATCCTTCTCAACTGAGCAATGACCTTCCTTCATTCAGCTGCTCTTTACCAGGATCATCCCGAGTCTTGCAGTACTCTGGAGGCCTGTGTCTCCTTGCTTTGGAGCTGCCACGCTATCCCAAATTGTATTGGAATATTCCTGAACCTTCAGGTCAACTTTGCTGCTGCAAAAAACAACTTCTGGTCACATCCAGCCTATGTCACACTGAGATTTAATTTCCTTTCCACAGCAACAGTACCATCTTTGTGTCAAAAACATCAGGACACAAACAAGCAGGTCTTGTAGGATGAACCTCCAAGGGTGGCCACTGCGTTGGCATTTCTCCCCACCCAGAGAGCTGCCAGACAGTCCCAGTTTGGATGGGGCTTTAAGAGTTCCCAAAAATATCAGGTGCCCAAAGCGACGTCTTTGTGTCATTGCACGCAATGGCTTTGCCTCAGGAGGTGACCACGGCAAAAAATGGCAACCCAGTGGCCAACAGATGGCTGCTGAAAATCAACCTCTGTTATTGTACCATCAGGACAAGCTGCTCCTCGTGGTCTGCAGTTAAAGCCACCTCTCTGCTTCCCAGGCTGAGCAGAAGTCTTGAGGCTCGCGAGTATTTCTGCAGTCCTGCCAGCATTGCAGGGGCTGGGCAGTGGCAACCAGCAAAGGCACGTGCAGTTACTTACTGGTTTATCCACAGCTTGATAAAAGTTCTTTGCTATGTCACTAATGCTGTCCTCCCTGCTGCTGGGTGCCAATGCTTTTGGAAAAAACAGAATTAAAAGGAAAAAGTGTGAGGAAACATGCAGAAATTAAGAGTATTTCAAGGGTGGAAAACCACTGGTTTGGGGCTACCCAAACGCTCAAAGCTGCTGGAGAAGGAAACCTGGCAAAAACCAAGGGGCAAAGGTACAATCTTCACAGTTTTTGAGAGCTCAGCTCCCACTGCAGACATGGCTGGGAGTCCAGGATCTTGCTTCCATGCTGCATTTTAAATGTTCTCACAGCACCATCTCCTTGCTTCTGCAGCCACTGAAACCACCTACTCATCAGGTCCTTCCTAAAAATGAGGTGGGATGAGGAGGTTTAAGTTGTCACCGAGGGGAGATGATTTCCCATTTTGAAAGCAGGGGGACTCCTGACTGGAGAGCATTTGAGAAAGTCAGAAGTCCTGCATGGGTTGGTTGTGTTCTGCAAGGGAAGAAACCTCCCCTCTTCTTCAGAGCCTGCGAGAGCCGTGGGGAGGGCAGCAGCCCTGGGCAGAGCCGTGGGATGCTAGGGGATGCCTGGTGCCTCGCAGCATGGACATGGGAGAGGCAGCAAGGGCTGGGTGAGCTCCACAGGAGAGGCCAAGAGCATCACTCAGCAGCTGCTGGGATCAGGCAGAGGGGAAGGGTGGGTGGACATCAATGGGGAGCCAAACTGGCGATGTATCAATGGGTGGAGGCCATGCTACAGTGGAAGAAAACCATCAGAAGGAAGGAGGTGCACCCACCACCTCCTCCAGCTCAACAAGCAGCCTGGGCCCCGCCACCACGGTGAAGGGAACCCTTCAAGCATATCAAATAGAGGTGATAACTTGGGTCTGAACTCAGAGCCCCAGATGCCACTGTTGCTGGTGGGATATATGCCCATTGCCAAAAGCCAAGGATTTCTCAGGTACTGCCTAAAAGTGGGGGCTGAGACCGAGGAGACCCTCTGGGCCTCCCCATGCCCACCCACCAGGGCTCCTCAAATACCACCTGGAGGGTGCTCCGTGCCTGGGACAATATCCTGGGGCACTGCAGAGCTTGTGCCTTCTCCCACCCTGCTCCTCCCCAGCACCCAGGGCCAGGGACTCAACTCCACAAGGGCTGGTGCTGCATGGGATGCAAATGGGGGGGCAGCAACTGCACCCCAGAGCACCCCCCCAGACTGCCTGGGCCCTCACCTCCAGCCTGGACACCAAGACCAGCTATACCAGTGCCACTTCAGGAAGGGGATTGCCAGCACGCATCAACACACAAAACCAGATCTGGATCCTCTTAAAAGCTACAAAATCGAGTTTAAGTGAACAATGGAATATTTTAACTGCATGTGCAGCTGTCTTAATATGCCAGAATTGTCAATACTAACAAAAATAGATTAAACATGGAAAAGACCATCTCCAATCTTGTATCAAAACAGCTCTGACCTGCAACACCAAAGAAACCCCAAGTCTATATTTACACCGCTTCAGAAACTGTATTTATTTGCTTAGCCCACAATGCCTCCAAGAGTGAGAGGAGGGGAGTCCAGCATCTGCAAATTAGCAGGCACTGGGAGTGTTTGCAGAACCGTTAATCAATTAAGAAAGAGAGGATGGCAGGATAATCCTGCCTCTTCTGCGAAGTCCTAGCAGCTCCAGCCCCAGGAGACCTGTGAGGCTGGGGGCTGGACGGGACCCAGCGCACTGCGGTCCCCCACCGCAGCACAGGGAACACTGACACTGCTGCTATTGTCACCACCAGACTGCGAGCCACCCACCAGTGGGACCCAGGCAAGCTTTTGAGGATCAGTGACCAGTCAAGGGCTGCAAAACCAAGTGTGAGAAGGCCAGACCCCGCCAGCGAGCAGCTTAAAACACAAACAGCCAGGAGCCCGGGGGCGAGGTGCCAGCTGTGGCAGATGCCAACCAGCTCCCACCACAGGAATGTGCTCACCGAGGCATGGAAATCAAAAAACATTAGGGGAAAGAACTTCCTTTTATTCAACATTTGTGCCTGGAGACACAGAGCTGAGCAGCAGACACCTTTCCCTGAGTAGCACTGCCCTGCTGCCCCCCCACCATGAGATAGAAATAACTCAGGATCCACCTCTGCCACAGGCACTGGGATAACTAGGAGCCCTCGGGGTAGGGACACCTTCCCACCTTGCACCAGCATCGTGGCAGCTACATCATGGCATCTTCACCAGGAAACTATGGGTCTGTGTCCGCAGCCTGCCCACTGCAGCCACAACACACGCATCCCTCCAGGAAGAGTGGCCCTGTCCCCCAGAATCTGCACTCTTGGCCAGCAAACAGATAAAGGGTGGAAGAAAGGGAAATTTATCCTCAGAGGAAGAAAGATGAGAAGGTGGTTTGAGGTTTAGGCAGTTTAACCTCTGAAAAGGGTCTTGTTCCAGAAATACATATGGTCGGGGTGTATTTATGGATGGAGTTTGCAAGGCCCTCACCAGCATTTTTGCTCCGATCTGACCCATGCTGGCAGAAATCTCTGCAGAAGTGGTAAGCTGGTATTTTTTGCAAGGGGATGGGAAAATCAAGTATCAGCCATCAGCTGTACTCAGGGAGGGAGCACAGAGAGCTGCCTAGCTCCAGTGTCCAGCAGAAACAGGCTGGAGCCTAAATCTCACTCATCAGTTGCTCTTGCACAGTATAGCTGGAATTGTTCATCAAATTGTTACAAGTAAGACTAGGGTTGTTGAAGCTGCTCAGAGAAAACAATCAATCAATCAATCAATCTGTGGATAGAAGATGATGCTTTAGAGGTGATTTTTTTTTTCTTTTCCAATCATTCACCCTACTCCCTGTCTGAGCTTTACAAGCAGCACACACTTAAGGGATATTCTCAGTCCTGGAGCAGCAAAGAAGGAAAACACAGAGGGTTTTTCTGTTTGCCTCCTCTTTCACTGTCCCAAAGGCCCTGGCCAAGACACTCAAAGAGTGTCCAGAGACCAAAGCACATGCATTACCATTGTGGTGTCTACTGAACCAGACATAAGCAGAAATACCATTGTTTTGATCAAAGAATTTTTAAAACCTGCAGTAACTGCAGCAGCGAGTCCTGCAGGAGGTTCCTCCTGCCAGAGCCTGGAGCTCCCATGGTTGGAGCATCTCCCCGGAGCAGATGCAGGAGAAGTGCCCGGTGCAGAGGTGAGCGGCAAGGCCCCAGCTGCACGGCAGTCGGGTGTTGTGCCTCAGGGCTGACAAACACTGGAAAACTGAAATGGCCTGGTTTGCACCGCAGTCCCACATTACATCATCATTCGGCCAACCCCATCTGCCCCACAGGCTTGCCAGAACCTGCATTCACACCCCAGAAGACCCTTTTCTCCCCCAAATTAGTCATGCGATGAAAACATCACACAGACTGACAGCTGCTGACCAGAGCATGGGCTGCCAGGCTGTTTGCATAACATGGCCTGAAGCATGCTCAGCAGCGCTGGCTAAGTCCTCATCGCAACAATGGAAAAACCCAGAAATCTCGGTGAATAAGCCAGTCTGTGTCCTAAGTCAGCCCTTGGATTTCCTCTGTTTCTCAAGCCTGTCTCGCCTCTGCAAAAGCTCCGCTGAGGCTCTGCAGCCAGCCTCGGGAGCAGAAACCTCAACAAGCTCCCAGTTATGTGCTCAGCGCTCAGCTGTTTGCTGCAGCCAGGAACTGGCTGGAAATCAGTTCAAAATGTTCCACTTCCAAACCCCACCTCAAAACCCCTGGATCTCTCCCTTCACACTCACAGCAGCAGGCACTGGGGCTTTTAACTGCTTTACTTTAGCCTGGGCTAAAGTATTGGGACTGCAAGGGACATCCCCTGTGTTGGGGGGCATCTCTGCCACTGCTACCCCAAGAGAGTAGCCAAGGCAGACCCCAGTCCCAGCTCCAACAGCAATTGCCTTGCTCTACTCCCTCACCATCACTTCACCAATTCCCACAGCTTCATCTCAAGAGCCGCAGGCATTGCTATCCACCTCATGGGAGCTGGGCATGCAGCAGGACACCACTGCCCAGCATTTCATACCCACCAGCCCATGTCCCAAGGCACTGCCACTGCTCCATCCCTTGTTGGAAGGCAACAGCCACTGCTCCACAGTGCCACTTGCTGAGAAAAACACCCTCACACAGGTCTCCTGACCACAACCAGGGATGTGTCACACTCAACTGCTCATAGGAAAAGATCTAGCAGAAGTTAAGACTGTCTTTGCTCTCGCTTTCTTGGCCAACTCCTAGGTGCAGTCTAGATCTGGAAGTCTTAGACGAAAATTTTGCATTGCAAGAGCAACTACAGCTGTGTTAGTCTTCAGCATGACCCCATATTGCT
>NW_010170814.1:0-23282 GCF_000695765.1 Mesitornis unicolor | reverse complement strand
TTCCTGCTCAGGCACAATCCTTTGGCAAGACAAGACTCCCCCCGCAAAACCTTCCTCTGTGATAGGAGGACAAGGTGCCTCTCCCCAAACCAGCCAAGGCTAAAATACAGCCCAGGAGCCTGCTGAAAGCCTCATCATGAGGTGGCTGCAGAGCATCCAAATCAAGTTGTTTCCCGCCCCCGCAGGGATGAAACTGGACCCTGCTCAGCCCAGCAGGGACCAGAGAGGCTCCCCACAGAGCAGATCTGCATCTGTTCTTCCTGACCATTTGCCTTCCCCGTCGCAGAGAGGACAACCACCTCGGCAGCAGGGCCAGGCAGGCCCGCGGACACTCCTCTGCCTGGTGCCAAGGGGTTAAGCTCATAGTGAGTTCCCAAAGCCAGTTGCTTCCAACTGGCTGCTGCCTGTGGTTTGTGGGAAGGGATTTTGCTTTTTAATAACATTATAAATAGGGCTGTGTTCAGCATGCTGCAAACCCAGTTACTCTCTCTCTCCCACCCATCTCCCTCCTCCTCCTGCTTCTTCTCTTCACACCACACTAATTCCAGATCTGACCATGAATCGGTCAGGCTTCTTCATCAGTGTCCTCAGCCTACTGGCATGTCTCGCCTCCATCGTGCAGGCATGTCCTCCGAGCTGCCACTGTCACGGTGGGGACCTGCAGCACGTCATCTGCGACAACGCGGGGCTGAAGAAGATCCCCAAGGTGCCTGACCAAACGCGGCTTCTCAACCTGCAGAAGAACAACTTCCCCGTCCTGCCAACCAACGGCTTCCGCGACATGAAGAAGCTGGTGTCCCTGCACCTCCAGAGCTCACGGATCAAGGAGATCTCAACCGGAGCCTTCAGGGGTCTCAAGAGCCTGGTCTACCTCTATCTCACTGACAACCAGATCAGTGTCATAAAGTCAGGAGCCTTTGATGACCTGTCTGAGCTCACCTACCTGTATCTGGACCAGAACAAGATCCCAGACCTACCCAAAGGGGTCCTCTCCCCTCTTGTCAACCTCTTCATCCTGCACTTGGGCAGCAATAAAATCCGGGAACTGAAACCAGGGGTCTTCAACGGGGCTAAAGACCTGCGCTGGCTCTTCCTGTCTGACAACTCCCTCACCAACCTCCTGCCTGGGACCCTGGAGGACGTAGAAAATCTCGCTGTCCTCCACCTGGACAAGAACCAGCTGAGCAGCTACCCTGTGAATGCAATGAGTAAGCTGAGAGTGCTGGAGGAGCTGAAGCTCTCTCATAACCCAGTTGAGGTCATCCCTGACAATGCCTTCCAGTCCTTCGGGCGCTACCTGCAGACACTCAACCTGGACAACATGAAACTGAAGAAGGTGAGTCCTTTCTCTTTCCATTTGCTTCAGATGAGAAACACAGGGCTTGATTTTCTTCTCCTTTACAAAGCCCTCGGTTTGCCATCCCTTGCAGAGGAGAGGGGAGACATAGACCTGCAGGCTCTGCAGGCAGGGAGGCACTGGCCAGCTGATAACAACCCTGACACGGCCCAAACAAGGGATGAGACAGACAACTCCACCCTTCTGTTATTTTATGCAAAACCAAATTATCAGGAGCGGATGAAACTCCCTGGAAAGGTAGTGCATTCCCTCCCAGGCTGGAGGTGACACCAGTCATTAGGAAAGGTATTTGGGGTGCTCCAGGACACTCAGCAACCTTCCATCATCCTAGGTGCAAGGTGTGGCATGAGAGGCTAGTGTCTGCCTCATACTCGAGGGACCGAAGGGCACTGCCACCCTGCAGAGCTGAGCCCTTCTGCCTCCTTCCTTCAGCCTGGTACCTGCTGTAGGCTGGGAGGAGGAGACTCCTCAGGGGGGCTACGGATAGCAGCAGTTTCATCCCCACGTTTCACAGACAGGTAGGGACACAGACCTTCATCCTTGTCTCCCCCCATGCCTTCCAACTGTGCATGTTATAAAGAAAGGTTTGTTTATTAATGCTCTCTCAAAAGGAGTTCTTGCAGCATCATACAAAGGAGCCCTGTTCCCACTGGAGAGGAGAGGGGATATGCAGGTATCCCAGATGGCAAAACAACCCCCTTCTTCTGTGAGAAAGCATGATCCATAGGCAGGAGCATCACACTCAGGGAATACCTTGCATTAGAAAATCTGAAATGCCAGGTAGTGCAAAAAGAGAAAAAAGCACAGTGCAAGGGCAGCAGCACCCTACTGCAATCCATGTCCTAGGTCCACCCTTCATGTCTGGAAAGGGGGGTGCTGCAGGTGGAAAAGAACAGTTCTCCCTGGGATGATGCTTTGCCAGGAAGCTCAAAGACAAAGGGCATCCAGGTGAGGCAGGGTAGGACAAAGCAACACCCACTACATGCAGGGAGGTGTGATGAAAAAGAGAATTTCTTAGCAAAGAGCAACTTAAAGGGCCTTATAGGCCCTGAAAGCTACCAAGAATAGAGCACACCAGAGTTTTCAGGGGGTTATAGCATCTCAAAATGCTCAAAACCTGGAATTGCAGCTTCCCCAGGTGGAGAAGCTAGTCAGTATTTGAGCCCTTGTCCACTCTCAGCATTAACCCCTCCAGGATGGGAGTAACCAAAGTCAACACTTGAAAACGATCCACTGACCTCTCTAGGCAAGAGCTCAGACATGCTGTCACAGCACTTCTGCAGACTCAGTTTTAAGGCACTTTCATCAAGCACAAGTCAAAAGTTACAGCTTAAATGTTGTGGCACCTGTAGAGACATCAGAGTCCCACATTATACACTGAAGAAAACAGACCAACCCATGATGCTGGGGTGCTCCAGGGAATTAAATGTCCTTGGACTGGCCAAAAAGGGTTAACAACTCTAGTCAGCAAAAAAAGACTTTCTTCTTTTCAGTGACCACCTGCGGATAGGACCTTTAAAGGGTCTTCTGCAGCCAGATGCCTCCTTTCCTCCCGAACAGCCCAGTAAGACACCAGTTTATGGGATCAGCACTAACAGGGGTGGCCTCTGCAGCTTTAAGGCTTGCATTCTTTTTCAGGAAAACAAAGCTCCCATCCCAGCTCAGAGTTTTATTTTCAAATCCTCAAAGGCCTCATATCCAAACGGCCCACGCGTAAACTTTGCACTGCTGGGACACATCTAATCACCGAGGCCTCATGACCTTGGAAGTCACTATCAAATACTTTAAATACCACTGGCATCTTTACTGCAGCTCTTTCTCCTTCACAAAAATACCATCCTGTGCTGTTCCCTGCATGGCTGTGGGACTTTAGAGCAGATTAAGAGCAAAACCCTTCCACATGACGCTATCCCAGCCTATACCAGCACTGAGGAGAGCCCTCGGGCCGCTCCACAGCTCCAGTGCAGAGCTTCTCTTCCCCACCAGCATCATGGACCCACACAAGTCACCTGCAGGGCTGGGGCACATGGGCCAGCACCCACAGCTCACATCCACATGAAACCAGGCAATGCAGATCCTGGAAGCTCTACGTACACCCCTCACTATGTATTTATTGCAAAATCAATTACAGCAGCAATCCTCCACCTAAATAAGGGGGGAAATAATCAATTTCTTTACAAACACATGCTCTGGCAGGCAGCACAGCAGATGCAAACCCTTCTCATAGGGCTGGGAGGGTAATGAGCAGCTGAGACAGTACACCACTGTCCAAACCAGACCGTGGACAGGCTACCGCCCCACTGCGCAACATGCCAGCATCTCTGAGCAGCTCCCCTATTAGCACAGTAAAACCTAACAAGGTCAGCTTGGTTTTGGACCGCAGAGGCCAGCACTGCTGACTGTCCAACAGTTACAGTACTCTGGGAGTCTCTTAGCTAAGCTCTAATCCTATCCAACATTGCTTAATTTGGAAGATGACAAAAGTTCACAGCTTAAAATAGGGCATTTCCTCTGTCAACCTTTTCCGTTTAGAGAGCTTCAACACACCCTGATGGTCCCATCCAAAATGCAACCTTCTGGCCAGAATTGAAAGCACAGAACCTTTACTGGAGTGGGTTCTGATAGACATAGTGGGTCTCCTCTCCACCCTTTAAAGAAAGCTGTCCCCTACTTTGAGAAAGGAGAGAAATAGTTTGTCAAGAATGCCCCTCTCCAATTCATCACTGCTAAGGAAATTTGTGTTGAGGGCTTTGCTTTCAAGAAGAAACTTTACAACCTGAGTAACCATGGGCTGAGAAAAAACAGATGAGACCTCACAAAAGAGAGGAGAGGGCTGCAGAGCCAAATCTACAGCCTCTCTTCTCTCTTTGGCAGCTTTTTTAAGGGAGGCTCTCCCTTAAAGCCTGCCCATTAATCAAGAAGAGACAAATCTTGCAGCATCCTTTGCAAACAACTCACTGGAAATGAGGAAAAAAAAAACAGAGAAGGTTGAGGTGCTAGAAACCTGCCTCTATTTCTGCACTGCTTGCATGCCAAGTGTAACTTTCCACTTGGAGCCCCCGGGCACTGCCAAAGTCTACAGCCCCTTCAGACGCCACAAACACTCCCTCCTTCAGCTGTTCCAGGACAGGCAAGGCAACAGGCACTGGGAGCATTTCCAGCCTTGGAAAGGAATAGAACCAGAAAATATCTTCATTTAGAATGGAGAAGTATGACTGAAAAATAGAGAGGGCTGCCAGACTTCATTTTATTTAGGGATGTGGCTGCAAAGACATGGATTTGGGATGCAGCTCTCTTCAGGCAGGAGATTCCATCACCCATGAGCCCACCAGCCTGGTGCCTCTCCTGGGTATCCAGGGCCTCCAGCAAGCAAGGACCTCCCTCCACTGCTCCTTCTCTTGCTCCCTCCATGCTCACACCATGAAGTCTTGAACAGAGGCACTCAGGTTTGAAGTCCTTTTCCCTAACCCAGTGTTCCTCACCAGAAACCCTTGTGCTTTAGTTTGCAGATAACGCATTTGCTGGTGTGACCGGGCTGAAGACTGCTCACCTGGAGAACAACCGGCTCACCCAGCTGCCCCGCAACTTCCCCTTCGACAAAATGGAGACACTGACCCTCTCCCGAAATGCCTGGCACTGCAACTGCCAGCTAGCACATCTGCGCAAGTATGGCACCACGTACCACTGCCCTCCCCATGCTCCCTGGGGTCTCCTTGGCGGTCTACCCAAGGGAGGTCCCCCTGAGCTGTGCCAGGCAAGAGGAGGCTGCTGAAGGCTGCTCAGCAGCTCTCTCTCCAGCCTGCCCTCTCCTTTCATGGTATGAGTTGTCCATGATGGTTTGTACCTCTTGTAAACTCACGGTACTCTTCCTCCTTGTGTCCCAGGTGGCTGAAGGGCAATCGCACCCGCGCCGAGGAGACCTGCTCCACGCCCGCACAGTACCGGGGGCAGTCCATCAGAGACACCCCGGCCCTCCGCACCTGCAAGCTCCCCACCAAGAGGTCCAAGAAGGGAAGCCGCCATTAAACATGTAAGGTGGTTCACTTTTAGTCAGACCTACAGCAAACCCTGATGCCACCAAAGGTACAGGGACTTTAATGACACTAGGGTTTGGCTCAACACAGCTCATCCACTCACCCACTGACACCTCTGCTCAGAGCTGCTCCATCTCCATGGGCTCCCAGAGCAGGTAATATGTCTGGAGCATCAGAGATGGAATCAACCCTGGAAAACAACCACAGGGCTAAAGACAGGCCTGGGGCAACAAGTAAGGGTGAAACAGATAATTAAGTGCCAAAACAAGGGTGGATTTAGCCCACTCTTAACCCTAGCTGGGATCACACGCGCTTTACTTTTCTAACTGGAGACGCTCAGTCTTTTGCCCCAGTAAAGATACTCCGGGTCTGGTTTAAAATGCAGGGCAGGACATGGCTGGGAAATCTGGCCACAGACTGCCCAGCCCATATGAAAACAGATGACTTCCACGAGGAGCAGTTCTGAGTCCAGCATCTGCCTTTCAGCAACTGCTATTCCCATCCAAGGCACTCGGGTATTTAAAAACAAGGGCTGATGCCTTCAAATTAGTGTCTCAGAAGAGGGAGGTTCGAGACAGCAAACATTCTTTGAATAAAGCGTTCTGGGCCAGAAGGTAACTCAGAGACAGGGCTGACTTTCCCTTGAGCAATGAGCTTGCCGACATCAACCAACCCAAACAACAACCTTGAAAACCTATCACACAAACACCTTCCACAACTGGAAACTACCACGAGTATTAAATTCAGCACACAGAGAAGCCAGAAAGCCACAACTGTCAGCACTTCATCCCAAGCATCTTGCTTTTCCCCAGCCCAGGAATAGGTCTGGAGCTTGTGTGGATTCCAAAGGACTCTGGTCGAGCCTGTAACTTTGTCAGCTCCTGGGAAAGGGCTTTGCTCATTTTTTAAGTAAAGTGCCACAACTTTGCACTGCACTGTATGAATGAGGGTTGTCACTGTGCCCTTTCATAACAGAAAGAACAAGGCACAAGCCCAAAACCCAGTTATGGCTGTTTGGTCCCCAGTTCACCAAGGATATACATAACAGGATAGAGAAAGTAAATTTATGACCAAAATGTCAGGGAAGATGCCAGCTGTTCTGCACCTTCCTAAAGCAGTTGTTTCTCTTGCAGTGCCAGAGGTTTTATGGATTAGAAATGGAAATACCACTCGTTCCATATAGGGTGTGTAACATTCTGCTCTAAGGATGGAAAAACTTCAGTTTTCTAAACCACAATACTTAAATGTACTTTATTTACAGGTCTTAACCTTCTTCTCTTCCTGCCTGAATTCAATTCCAGTTCACTCCTCCATGATGAGAGTAAGAAAACCATGACAATAATACCTCTTTTTTCTATAGCACCTTCCATCCAGCTCTCTCAACCAGGTTTACAAGTATTAATGAAATAGAAAACTATTTACTCCAGTCTTGCAGAAGACAAAGCTCGGTACCTTCAGGTGCAAGCACCAAAATATGCAGGCACACAAACCCACTCCAGTGTGGTGAACAAGATTTCAAGGAATATGAAGTCCCTCTGACTTCACTGTGCACCTCTGGAGAGCCAGGTAGCTTTCTAGATGTCAGCTATGAGGGTCTGTATTTCAGCAACGTGGGTCACTGACCACATTTCAGATGAAAGGCTGCTTGGCAGTTTCTAAAAGTCTACCTGCCATGGCTTTTCAGAACCAAGGCATCAAAATAATTCATTAGTCTTGTAAAATTTTGCTCTTGGGTTTCTTCCTTTCTGAAGGAAGTGCTTGCTGACTATCAGCACATTGGGTATGATACTCAAGAGTTACACAGGAGTTGGCAGATGTCAGCGACAGGATTAACCCATCTCTTCTACTGTGGGAACTCGTAACGGCTCCTTGACTCATACCTCTTCCAAGTATGGGCTTCATTCACTCACTGAGTGTAAAAATAAAGAGACAAATGCTAGACGTTTACTGATCTGCTTGAAAAATTCCCTTAAATATGTGGATTTCTCTCTTTTTTCCCCTAGCAGTCCCTGGCACGGCCTGTCCTGGTGACCGGTCACATCAACCATCAGAAAACTACTGACTTCTGAGTCCTTCCTTAAGCTTCTCCTACCTGTCAGGAAACATTTCTGATATATCTGAACATCTCCAGCCTCCTCCGAATCCCCGCTTCTCTGCTGATTGCAGGATGGAATCCACCTTTCCAATCTTTTCCGACATCTATATATTTAAAAAAGAGGCATTTTTAAAAACTAAACTATGCATGACCATACTAAGACAAGCTAACCTAGATCCTGCCAGTAAAACACAGTCATCTTTCCCAGAGGCAACACAACCCACATCCTCCATCAACCAGTTGGTCGCTGTCTCTCCCCTTCCACTGGAGTGGAAGCAAGTGGGAAGGTAGGAGCATCCCTCCCCCACCTGTTTGATCAGAAAAATTGGTCTCAATCCATGCAAAGAGACTCCTCTGCCTTCCCATGGAGGGGATCCCTGCAGGCCAGGGCTGAGGGGGAGAGGTGAAGTAATGCCCGAGAACCAGTGACCACGAGACCAAGTTGCCCTTTCCACCAGAAGGCAGCAATCTTCCTAGGTTGACCAAAATCATTTAAGTGACGTAGTACTGGGAAACCCCGAAACTGAAGCCATCTGAAGACTGGATTCACTCTGTGGGCTCTACCGAGATGCCTGTACATCTGAGAGGAGAAGGCATGCACCATGCAGCCTGGCATGGGCACCCCTCTCTTCTCTCCGCCCATGCTCCGAGGATCCAACAGGACACCAGGATGACTGTGGGTTATTGTCACGGCTATTACGATACCACAGTTGCAACTTAACTGCATTTTTTAATCCTAAAGAGTTATATAAATATATGTATATTTATTCCTCTGTAACTGAGTGTAAATGACCTTTAAGAGGATGAAAACTCCTCTGTCTCCTAGATAGAAATCAAATTGTATATTTTCTTATGTACATCTTCTGTATAAAGCTCTTGCTGCAAAGATGAATTCAACAAGTCTGCCTGTGTCTATCTGAGGGCTGGGGGATCAGAAGTAACACAAGATTAACGGTACAAATATAGACTTAATCCTCTTTAGCCTATGTGCAGAGCAACTGTTTGGGAGGGTTTTATTATTTCTCTTTCTACAAAGCAGGAACACATGACACCTAATGAGTCCTGGGCACTGGCAGCAATGTCTGAAAATATTCTGTGAGGCCAAACTCAAGCCTACTATAAAAATAGGTAGATGTCACCTCACAGTATCCGGGCTGGCCTGGTGTTTTCAGCTCGGCATTAAGAGCATCACATCCAGGAAATCCTTGGCTGCCTCCGAGACGGCTCCAGGACAGATGCTCTGGAATCCGCTTCCCACAGCAGAGGACAGTCTTGTCCCTGTAAAACCCTGGTGCTGGTGCAGTGTGGGTCTGCCAACAATAATATGCACAACCCATCTCCTAGTCCCGTGTGTTTGTCCATCACAACTGTCTCCTTCCTCTGCATTTGCAAGCGGCACAGCACCAAAGTTATTTCCTTTAAAGTAAAACAAAACCTGCTTATAAAATACGTCACCTAGAGTGCCACCAATCTCCTCGCTGGTGGCCTGTCCCCTTCCACACACAGGACATGCTGATGCTCTTGCCAAGGGTGCAGGGACATGCGATGGAGCAGCAGCACGCATGATCTGACACATGCTGCCTTTCGGGCAACCCAGTGCCCGATTCTGCATGTGTGGGTGCCCCCATTCCCACACTCAGACTCAGACACGTAGCATGCAACAAGGTTTGATATCTGCATGCAGTCTGGGATGGTGAAAGAAATCTGACAGCTCCACAGCAAGATGAACACATGCACTCACCCATGCCAATACAAACCAGCAGCGCCTCTTCCATAGTCATTCATCCTTGCAGCATGTACAACAGAAGGGTTTATAAGCTTTGTAAGGCACCAGGAGTTCAGTTTATGACACTGAATGCAACTTCTCTTCTTACAAAGCTTCCTCCACAGCAACCAGGCAGAATCCCCCTTTTTCCTCCCAGCCCCTCACTCCTCAGCCTGGCGCCACACTTAGGGTCCCATCATGCCCAATCCCAGCAGCTTCAGCACCACCGGGTATCACTGCAGTGTAGAGATGCCCAAATTCGGTCCCACCACAACAAACAGCACTTGTGGCTCTGGTCACAGCAAGCACAACTCACCACCATCTCGGGCATGTGCATCTTGGTGATAACCACCTTCATGATCTCAGGGGGAACAGGAGAGCCTGCAATGATTCCTGAAAGAAAGAGGAAAAGGTGACTGTCTTGGAAAACCATCGACTCATTTCCAGGAGCAGTCCCTCAGAAGGTTCTGTGCTCCCAGATTTAAATGCTGGCAAGACCGTTAGGATACACCGGTTCCTGTCAAAATATTTTATATTTTTATGGATACAGGTCCCAGTTATTCTAGAAGTAAAGGCAGTAGTAAGGCCAGTTTGTCTGAATGAATGGATTAGCAGAGCTGATTTGTTAGGAAAATAAACTCCACAGCAGAAACCTAGTCCAAGCTGCAGTTCCTGAAAATGAAAGATTGAGAGCAGAAGGAGGCACAGATTTTTAGCAGGACAAACACTCCCACAGAACCAAAAACCTTTCCTTCTGCCTTGCACAGAGCAGCCCTTCTGGGAGAGGGCAAACCACACTTTCACCTGTCCCATGCTAGGATGACAGAACAAAAGAGCAAGGTAATACATAGGCTTTGCTGGGGAACAAGGCAACACAGGATTATTTTTCACATAACAGAGATGACTAGGTAATATGCTTAAATGTTTCTTTATGCTTCAGCAGCATCTTCTCTCTGTGCTGATACTGCATCATAAGGGCTGGTGGTCACCCCGTTTCGGCTCAGCTATTTCTTGTTGCCGACTGGGACAAGGGAGAACACACCAGCACACATTATCACACCCTCTCGAACGCTTGGATGAATAACCTCAAAACCAGGCAGGAGAGTTCAAGTCAGAGAAGTCACAGTGTAGCTCTGCTTTAGGGCTGCACCAGCCTCAAGCACACAATGGATCTGCTGCCACATGGTGGTGGCTGGTGAGAAGAGAGATGAGAAAAATCAGGCTGGTAAAACAAAAACATCCTTCCCCAATCTGCTTTAAGATGAAAGAAATCTTAAAAATGCATAATTCTTGAAGGAAATCCCAAAGAAAGGAAATGTAGCATCAAATTAACAGTGAAATACAAGGGGCTCATGCAAATAAACTTTTTCCTCTGGAAGAGCCGTTTGTTTACAAAGCTTAACGCAGCCTCCCAGCAGGGATCCAGAAATATCCAGTTTCTCGGGATTTTTCCATTTGATTTCTGAGACTTACCTCCCCGGAGGCTTGACAGGTCATAGGAGCCAAAGTCCGGCTGGGAGAGCATGTCTATAAACATGGTTGGTGTGCCGAGCAGATAGGAGCATCTTCAGGAAGGGGAGAGAAAAGGCAAAGCTGCAGAGATGGGACCAGGGCAGCTCCAGCACAGTGCCCTGTCCCGTCCCACTGCACATAGGATGGCAGAGCAGCAGCAAAGGCAGGCACAGCAAATGTGCTCTTCATCCATGCACATATATATGTATATATAAAAATATATAAAAATATACATACATATGTGTATTATGCATGCACAATGTCAGCTCACTTGTTTTACAAGCTGCACTTGATGAACAATCTGGAAATGCAACTATCTCAGCAGCAGAGCTGGACTTGAAGAAGGAGCACAGGCGGTTAAGCGTAAAAACAAACCAGCCACAGCAACCCAAGAGACTTTCCAGCCAAATCCCTACAGTGACCTGAAGAAACCCTTATTTTTGGGAAAAAAGAAGCATGACAAACTCCCAAGTGCAGCCAAAAAGGCAGGATTTAGGCTCCTGAAGCATCTGTGTGGGTATGTGCACCAGCAAACCTGCCTCTCCCATCATGGGAAGGAGGAGCGCAAGCAATGGCCTGGCAGACAAAACAAGGGCAGAAAGCGTCACCACAAGGTGATAAACTCCTCCATAGCAAGACACAAACAAGCCCTCACCTCTCTCGAGACACTGCCTCCAGGGCAGCCTTCCCCTCGAAGCTCGGTGATGAGAAGATGCAGGAGGACCCGTGCAGAGCCATCACCATGCAGCCGCCCACCGACGACAGGCAGTGATAGAGGGGTGCGGGGAGGCAAATACGACAGCCCTGGGATCAAGGCAAAGACAACAGTGAGGAAGGGTCTTCCAGGCTGTGACCAGCCCATCCCACTGCTGAAGAACAAAAATTTGAACAGAGAAGTTTTCACTCAAAACTTGCTGGAAATCTGACATTCGTCTGTGTCCGTTAAGTGGAAACACTACGTCAAAGTTTCCTGCCTTTAATAAAAGTCAGTTTGGGAAGTTTTTAATGTCAACATTTTGTTCTGTAATTTTGCAGTGTCTTTTCTTTGCTGGACTCTCTGGTCTGGTATTGCTTACACAATATTTTATGATATGCCAGAAAAGAAGAGTGGTAGGGCTATGACAAGCATGAAATATTCAGGACTTGGCACATGCTATTAATTTTATTTTGTTTCTGAAAACACCAAAGGCTCTGAAGCCTGATTGAAACAACCCATCTTTTTTTCTGGATCAAAGCTGTTATGTTAGAAATAACCACTTCAGAACTTCAAAGGAAAATATTTGCCTTTAACAATTTTTAAAAGAAACTACAAATAGAATGGTCATATCCTGATAAGGGTTACAAGGCTGTATACATGACATGAGACAGTCATGTAAAAGAAATTAAAACCTCATTCAACAGAATTCAAAGCTTACATCTGGAGTCTTGTCATCATTTGCAATGAGTATTCACCAAAATGAAAAGTGATTAATTTCACAATTTTTCCCCCACGTATTTTTTCCTTCAGAAAAAAAAACTTCATGTGAAACTGAAAAGAAACATCAATGAAACTCCACTGAAATGACAAATGTTATGCACAAGTATCCCTCAACGTCATTTGCAGCAAAACATCCTGCCCTTCTGCTGAGCAAGCACCACCGCTCTCCATACGCATGGTCCTCTTGCCAGTGGAGACCACCCCAAACCCTGTTTCAGCGAGACCCACCTGCTCTGTGATCCCCAGCCTCAGCCCGATCAGATTGGCATTATTCACAACATTCCTGTGAGAGAGGGTGGCTCCTTTGGGGCTTCCTGTCGTTCCCTGCAAGACACAGAGCGTTCTGCGATGATGCCACCCTTCCCGAGGATGAGCTACCTGTGCTCTCTGGTGGGATTTTTCAGGCAGATTCTGGGGTGATCTTGCACTTCATTCTCCATTCAGATCTGGGAGACTTTTTTTTTTTTTAACAGCATCTTCATCCCAAACCAAACAATTAAATGATTCACATTACACCCTGTCATCTCCATTGGCCCTTGAGCAGCAGGCATGGAAGAAGCAAGGAAAAATGCTACCACACTTCCTCCATCCTACAGCAGATGGAAACATGGCTTGACTTTGGCAGAAAGCAAGGGAAACAATGCTCAGCATCACACACATCTTCCCCCGCGTCCTCAGCAAGGAACCCAACCGTGAGGCATGGAGCAGGCACCTACTGAAGTGAACTGGATGTTGATGGGGTCAGTGCAGGAGAGGGTCCGCTGCACGGCTCTCAGCTGCTTCATGTGGCTGCAGTCCCCAGCCTGCATCACCTCATCCATGTGGAAAGTGCCAGGCAGCTTGGAGTCCACTGTGATGACAACAGATAGGTCAGGTAGCCTGGTAGAAAGAAAAATACCCTCAGCGATAATAGAGCAAGGAGAAAACCACCTGGATAAGCATACACTGGTCAGGGCAAACCTCCCAGACAGCCTAATCCATGCTCTTCAGATGAGACCCTGGGTGGGTTCACAACCCATGTGCAGACACAAGGCAGGACACGGCTCCGAGGTCAGTGCACAGACACTAGATGTTCCTAACTCACCTTTTGCTCTTTATTCCCCCTGGACTGGACTTTTCTAGCTCAGGACACAACTGCTTTAGAATATCATAGTATTTCTGTGTTTTAAATTGAGTGGGAAACACCAGTGCCTTACAGCCAACCTGTGAAGGGAGACAGAAACTCATGAGAAGTCACATCGGGTTGACGTTGAGGACATGATAAAAGCAGTCATCACAGCCACAGGAATGTGCACAGCCCTGTGACCCCACACAGCCAGGGTTGGCCATTAACACTGCACCAGGATTTTCTCCATGGCTTGTTTCTATAAACACGATACAATAAACTCTCTCCAGAATAAACCTGGAGATTTTTAAACTCTTCCTAGTGAGAGCCATGGTGTGCAGCGGTTTGAAGATTCACTGAAGAGCATAACAGGTCTTAAAAGGTCATAACAGAAAAAAATAAACACACCAAAAAAATTGAGTTGATGTGAGATGAGGATTTCTGAGGAACTTTGGAAAAACAAGCAAACCTAAAGATCGCCTCTCAGGTCAAGCCAGGGTTTTGTTGTGGGGTTTTTTTAAGGTGTTCCGTTTCCTAAGATTTTCCCACTTCTTTTTAAAGTGCTAGCTATTTTGAAAAATCAAAACATTTTTCATTCAACCTTTACATTTACATAATCCTGAAGCAAAGCACTTTAATTACTCCAAGAATTTCTATTTCTTTTTCAGCAGAGATTTGCTGAATTTGACCCAGATTTGCAAATTGCTTTCATCTTCCAAAAAACACATTCTTGTCAAGTAAACTATTTACACAAATGATTTACTCGGCTGTTTTCATTATTTTCCCAGGGTCCGTGAAATAAGGAGACCAAGGCTATGCCAATAAATTATTTGTAAGTACCTTCTGGGGTTTGTCAGAAGGGAAGACAAACATTTGCTCTATTTTCTGGAACAGTCTGCCTAGAACCCAGGGGACTGAGACTATTCTGGGATGTTTTGGGCCTTTGTAACTTTTTACTATTAGTTCCTTCAAACTACTATTCTGGTTGAACCAGCTTTGTGCAACAGATGCTATGGGAGGAGAGGAGCTTGCAGGGCACATGCTGTATGAGATAAAGGTCTCTAGTTGGGCATCTCCCACTTGATCTCAACCTGAATGGCAGCAGACCCATCTTCAAAGGACCCGTCACATAAAAGCGGACATCCGTTTGCTTTAAAAGCCCTGGAAATACAGCAGGAACCAGAGGAATAGTTACTCAGCACATATTTCTGTATATATCAATGAGAGGGAACCTGATGGGGCAAGGAAGGGACTGCAGAGGCTGACAGGATCCAACAAAGCCCTGAAGTCTTGAGGGGTGTTATTGTGCAGACAAAAAAAAATACAAATAAATAATTAGGGGAATGAGGGACACCAGAGATATCAGTGCCAAAGGTACACAGGAATGCTACAAACACTAGAAAAGACAGGAGTAATTCCCAATGGAGCTGAAGCACATTTCTGCTCTTATCCCATTGACATTCCAGATTTACACTGGAGGAGAAAAAACAGAGCAGAATCTGACACACATATGGAAAGAAAAAGAAAAGCCAGGTCTCACTGGGAAAAAGAGGCAAATACTGCTGTTTACATTTCCACCTGGTGAGAGAAGCAGGAGGACACCCACATGGGAAGGGATGTACTTCACTGCAGCACTGTGATCAATCCCAATGCATGAAAACAGGAGTGGCACTGGCGAGACTACTGTAAGAAGATTAAATGAAGGATGAAATGGGAACTCAAATTGCAGCCCAGCAACTCAATTACAGAGCTACCGATGCAAGTGAAAAGTCTCTCTTTGTTGCTAGAAATTATCCACTTCTTTCTAGGCAAAGCCAGAACTTGGATAGTGCTGGGAAGACCCAGATGTGGCTCCAGCTCTTCTAACACCAGCCTTTGATTTAAAGCTGAACAAACCACAGATGAGCCAGTTAGCTTCTTAACCCTAGGATTAATTTTCAGTAGTCAGAAGTTTACTAGCCTGAATTCCTCGTTACTGGAGCTAAGGAGCCAGAACAGTTTAAACTGGTCAGTGCTCTGCACATTGCAATTGCACACCCAGGCAGGTATACGAGGGTACCAGAGGCACCACGATCAGACAGCAGAAGATGTCAAGCAATGGCAATACCCAGGACTTAAATCAGGTTAAATGCAAGGCCAGCAAGGCCTAGGACACATCTGAGAAGGAGATAACAAGCTACCAAGTAGGCTGGTCCTTTTCTGAGCCTTCCTGATGGTGATTTTTGCCTCAAGCAGGAGCAGGCGGGATGGCACCGCGTCAGGCAGGACAGAACACGGTGTTCTGCCTCCTGGGCAGGCTGGAGCACGAGTGTGGGAAAGTCAGAGCTGATTTAAGACAGATGTTGTCTCCAGAGACTGCAACCACGCTCTGTTAATACATGGTATCTGCTGTTCTGGCTGCCAGCTTCTTGGGTAGAACAGTCCCTGGGTCACATATTTTGTCTTGTCTTGTTTCTCTCATCCCCTAGCAAATGACTGCTGGCAGGTATGGTTATTACTGGGGTCATACTGGCACTACATAGTTCTTAGCAGACAAAGGGGATGAGAAGGATGCAGAAGCCTCTATCAAATGGATAGGGTGGCAGCCAAAGGGAACAGCAACAAATGGGACCACTTATGGCAGCTTCGTTCCCTTGGTCACTGCGTGGTGGTGTTCCCTTTACATGGCCACCACCTGTCCTGCTCTCTGGTCCTCAACCAGAAGCTCATCAATACAGTGTCCCCACACTCCCTTTAACAGACAGCTGCTTGTATGCATTCTCATAACAAATTAGCATTACCAGCAAGTGCCATACAAACCTTCCTGAGGACAAACTCCAGCTCCAGGGCCTGGTAGGCTGGATTCACAGATACCTTCAAAGGGAGAAACAAGAAGGTTGATCAGAGTTACCCTTGCCTTGGAAATGCTCTGCCCTAACATTTTCCAACAGAAAAGCTCTTTCAGGGACAAGCCACACTCAAAGCCTCTTCTCCTCCTCTCCAGCACACAGAACTAAGAGCTCCTCACTACAGCAATTTCACATTTACCAGAAAAATGGGCTTAATCCTGTGTTTGCACAAAAGAAAACAGTCAGAAAAGAGAAGAGATAGTCACAAAAGAGTTTCAGGAACCGAAACCAAACCTCCTGTCCCCCAGGCAGATGTTCAAGCCACTGAACTGATAACTCAAATCTCACGAGCAAGTCAGGTTTCCTAATGGACAACCATGAAAATGCCAGGTTTCTCCTGTCCAACTCTCCACAGAGTACTGGCCACTGGATTTGAATTCACCATCAGGTTCACACTAAGCCATGCTCATCCACTTTATCACTGTGTCTTAGCAGACACCAGGAGGAACCATGAAGAAAACAGACCAGAAGGTTCGGTGCAGTCCTTACCATGGTGCACTGCCTAAACAAGACATATTTTGGTGGATGTGCCAGGTCATACTCTCAAATGAAAATTGGCTTTTGAGGCTATGCAGCTTGGCCTGTTTTTAAGTGAGCATTTGCACCATGAAGCAATACAGGTCCTATTTAGAAGGGATCTAAATATCTGGTAACTGCCTAGGTCAGCAGCATGCTACACAAAAACGGTCCTATAGGCAAAAGCATGTGTCCATGTATCATCAGCTGCGGCAAGCTAGTTCACAGCCATCCATTTCTTGCTGGTCCTTCCTCCAAGCTCTGTACTCTGCTTTCCTACATAGTGGAGGACAAGGACATAGAGGGCTGCACAGATCTTGTTTAGATACTGGCTCCAGTAACAGCTAACATGCTGGGTAAGAGCAGGGAGAAAAACTGCCACACAACAAACTTTACTTTCCAGCATCTCTCGTTGCTTCTTTGCCTCCATTTCCCTTCCCAAAAGCCTGCTGAAAACTCAGACATGACAAACTCCTTACCAGGATGATTCCAGCCTGGGCAGTTGCGAACTGCATGAGAACCCACTCGTATTTATTGGGACCCCACATCCCCAGCCGGTCTCCCTTCTTCAGGCCCAGAGCCACCAGCCCAGCTGCTGCCTGGTCCACCTGCAAAACACAAGACGAGAGCCTGAGGATCACACACAGGATGCGGCGGGGCCTGGAGACAGAGACCAGGCACTGCTTTCTGGGGAAAAAGCCAGGATTTGCCTCCATTCTGGTGTATCACTAACTTCTAGAAGGACTCAGATGAGAAAAAACTGTATCAAGGGGCTTTTAAGCAGTCTGAGGTTCCTATCCTCAGTCACTGTATTAACAGGACTACTTTATTTTGCCAGATAGGAAGCATGCTTCAGGTGTGCAGATGTATATATAAATATGCTGAGGTATTCAGGAAAGTTTGGAGAGCTTTGCTATGTTCTTAAACGAATTTATGAAATCTACCATATAGGAGATAGGAACTTGAGGAATAACTGTTCTCTAATAGCTACTCTGTGAATTACAGCCTACTTTTAAAAATTGGAGTGAACACAGCTAATCTTGTTTATCTCAATGGATGTAACAAAAATTCTAGTAAATCTAAAAAACCCAAACAAAACCCAAACAATTCTTCCTATGCAAGATCATATCATACATTTAATAAATTTTCCAGGTAGTTAGCTTTGAAATATTGCTCTTCCATTCAGAATACACACAAGAATATATATTTATGTAGTGTGCATATACACATACATATACACAGATACACTCACACACATTTTTGCATACGATATTGAGACCAAGTCCTTGACTTTGCTCTGTTGCCTTTGTGCTTGGCCTGGAAACCTCCCCACACTCAATACCTCTGACAGAGCGACTGATCCAAGAGCTGAAGCCTACTCCAGCTGAGAAAAACACCATAACTCAACCCATAAAATTTATCACCCTTATCTAGTGTATTAAGTATCAAAGATAATTCTGGGATATTCAGCAAGCATTTTACATACGTTGCCTTCTCCCTTTGATCTTGAGACTCTGAAAAGGACTGAGGCAGCACACATCCATCAGGTGTGTGTTGTGGAGGTGCCACCACAGTCTACTTGGGGCCAGAATGAAGATCCACATACAACACCTCACTCTTGAGCTGAGCAATGAAACCATTCTCATTTCTCCATCACGCTGCTGCTGCCGTTATCCACCCACCTGGGCTCTCGAAGAGGCAATCCAGGCACTCACCTCCTCTTTGAACTGAGCAAACGTCTTCCGAACCCCATCTCGGCAGAACACCAAGGCATCGCGGTCAGGAAACCGCTCAACAGTCTCATCCAGGCACTGGCCCATGGTTTTGGTGAGAAGGGGAACATCTAAGGCCCCCTGGACATAGCTGTTGGTCACCCTGTGGGAGGCAGAGGGCACCCCCGCGTGCAGGGCACTGCAAAAGGAAAGGAGAAGAGCATATTCTTTACTATAACCCATCAATACAATTCTCTCCATCTGGAAAGATCATCAACCAGCCAAAAGTCTGGAGGTAAATTTCTCCAACTGGCTTTTCTCTGCTGGAAATAGCCGACGACCGAGAAAGAGAAAAATAAAATGAAAGTCAGAGATACGTCACTTTATCAGTCTCCAAAATGGTCTGCAGAGAAGAGTCTAATCCTGCAGAATAAAAACCATTCGGAAGGGTTCAAAGGAGTTGAGCTGTAACCAAGAGTCATTTGCAAAGCAATGGTCTGTGTATACAACAGCGAGTAGGCTGTGCAAACTTCACTATCTGCAGATAGCAAAGACTTTATGGTGCTGAAGACAGCATCAGTAAAACGAGGAGCTGCCAGTGAGATGAGAGGGGAGAAGTGCAGAGGCAGTAATCCAGCAGGCTCATGGGGTAAAGGAGGGTACACCCCTGCAAACAGGGACAGGAAGGGAGCAGGGAGGTGTTTCAGCACAACAGCACCTGGGCTGGAGCAGCACAACAGGGTCCTCAAAAAGAGCACAGAGGCACTATGCTGAAGGCAGAATATGGTCAAGAGAGGCTGCAATGAGGAGATGTGGGCAGGGCAGTAGGGAAAATAATTTTAAAATCCTTAAGGCTTTTGCTGAGCTCTGATCAGCAGCAGCAAAGCAGCAACCTCCCCTCAAACCTGAGCACTGTCAGTATATAACTGGGGGGATCCCTGCCCTAGAGAGGAAAACCAGATCAGCCTGGACTCAGTTTTTCCCCATTCATTACAGAATCAATATTTTGCAGACTCGGTGCTATTTACCACAAAAGATTCTTTTTCCTGCCCACAAGAAACAAAACCCAGCATGAAGTTACTTCCTCTATGGGGTAGAGCTCAGACTCGAGAATCACAAAACAAGATTTTTACCTTCCGGGGGAGTTTTGCTCTGCGAACTCAGCACATGGCCTCACCCTCTTTCCCCCCTCACTGCTTTTCGGCAAAGGGAGTGTTGTGCAACTCCCACTGCCTCTGTTCCCAGTGCCCCTCCTAACAGAGCTCTTGGGCAAGTCACATCAAGGCTGTGGGGCTGCCTGAGGAGGAGGAGGGAGGACGAGTGCTAAATTGAACTGTCTTTTATTGTTTGAAAGCTCCTGGGCAAGGCAAGTAGATCAACTAGGAGATGAAAGCATGCTCTGCAGAAGAAAAGCCTTTATAAATATAGGTTATATAAAATAAAGGTGGAAAAAGCTGACCCAAGGGAAGGATGAAAGTTCCTGTGAAAGCAGTAAAAGCCTCTACAACCACTGCTATTGCCTCAACAGGAGAAGCCACCATCCCACCGTGGTGGGGTGGTCTCAGACAAGCAGTGCCTGCCGCAGACAAGGAAACTGCAGACTGTTTGCAAAAACATTTAATGAAGACAACCACGCTAGCATCTCTCTACAGCCAAGTGGCCTCCAGTTTCAGCCAAGCCTGTCCCTAAACTCTCCCCATTTCTCCACCAGCCGAGGCACAGATAAGTCCCTGCTCTCGCAACCTGAGAAGAGCTGGGACAGCCAAGGAGCAGCTGCTGACTCAGTTGCACAAGAGCCCTTTCCCTGAGCTCACTCTCAGGGGTCACTGGGAGCTGAGCAGGCACTGGGCTGGGGTGGGAGCAAGTAAACACAGGCATTTCATGGGCTGCACAGCTCCTCTGGCAATAACGCCCAAGGAACTGATTGGTAAAAAATGTAGTCCAACACGTTCTTCTACTGCAGGATCGATAAACAAAAGCTGCATCAAAAAAAGAGAAGAAAAAATTATTAGAAAACTGAATCAAAATCCCAAACGTCATAATCAAGCAGCCTCCTCCTCTCTGGCTCTCTGCAGCCAGCCTTCAAGACGCGCTTGCACAACAATGAAAAGAGTGGTATTTTACACTGTCAGGTCTTGGCAAAGCACCAGGCAGATCAGGCTTTCTGGTTTTACGTCCTCATTTTTTTTCCAGCCCTGAAGAGCCAAAGGAGTTCACTGACCTTGCAGGACCCAGTCTTGTACACTAGGTGCAAGACAGTATAAAGCCAGAGCTAAATGATGGTGCCTCCTCCAGTTTTCACAGCTCCAGCTTCCTCCCTACCGCCAAACATGGTGATAAAAGAGCATCAGAGATTACTAAAAGATGTCTTTATAAAGCCCTGCATTCCAAAACACCGTGAAACCACTGCAGTGTGGAAACATGCACAGCTTGCTCTCAAAGGTCCCAGGCATTCACACCTTCAAATGAAAACATCAGCAACTTTGCAATTAGGGCCTAAGATGTCTCTTGCTCATTACCCAGAGTCACTAACTCCCTTGCTCACATGGTTTCTTCAAATACGTTAAGGAAAGCAAAATTAATCTGGTTTGAGCTCCCTGAATTCAGGTCTGATGCTCGCACGTGCTTCAGCATTTCTGTATCACTGATCCCCTGGCCATGGCAGAAGCAAAGGGTGTGGGATGAAACATAGCAGGGTGCTGGGAGCACTGGGGGTCAAGAACAGTAGGAATGGGGCAGATAAACGATACATTAATGATCAATTGCATCACGCTGAAAATAACATAGGGTCAATTCGATCCTGCCTACAGCCAACAGCAAGTGTCTCTGATCTGTTCAAGAGACCTCGACAAGGAAAGGGTCCAAAGGATTTAGAAATAATCTTCTTCATAGAATGGTTTGGGTTGGAAGGGACCTTAAAGCTCATCCAGTCCAACCCCTGCCATGGGCAGGGACACCTCCCACCAGCCCAGGTTGCCCAAAGCCCTGTCCAACCTGGCCTTGAACACTTCCAGGGAGAGGGCATCAGCAACTTCCCTGGGCAACTTGTGCCAGTGTCTCACCACCACCACAGTAAAGATTTTCTTCCTAATATCCAGTCTAAATCTCCCCTCTTCCAGTTTACAGCCATTCCCCTTGTTCTGTCACTACCTGCCCTTGTATATAGTCTCTCTCCAGCTTTCCTGTAGGACCCCTTCAGGAACTGGAAGGCTGCAATAAGTTCCCCCAGAGCCTTCTCTTCTCTAGGCTGAACAGCCCCAGCTCTCTCAGTTGGTCCTCATAGGGGAGGTGCTCCAGCCCCTGATCATCTTCGTGGCCTTCTCTGGACCCCACTCCAACAGCTTTGTTGCAGAAAACAAGTAAATTCACCCTCCACCTCTTTCTATGAAGCATCTGGTACTGCTAGAGATAAAAGATAGTCCAGTAGTCTGATCTTACAGAGCTCCCATTTCCCTGCCTCAGCCAGAGGAGAGCAAATAAAACTCTGATTGCTCTTGGGTCTCAGTGCGGACCATCAAACACTGCTCTTGGACAGCTTGTGCCTTCTGTTGGCAACACGCTCCAGCAGCAAGACAGCCCTGTGGTACTGCAGACGAGCCATCCTCACCATCAGGATGCTTCTGCAAATCTCCATAACCCTGGAGGTCACCAGCACAACCGAATGGAGAAACACCAGAAACCCAGGGAAAATGCACCCCCTCCTGCCATGTGCGAGAGACAGGCAAGCAGTCAAACGTTGGCAGACCTCAAAAGCACTCCTGCCTGGTGGCAGCAAGCAGAAACCATCAGACTGAAGGAAATACTCTCAACTAATCCTAGGAGCTCTGTGCTTTTATCTCTGAACAGCCCCAACTAAGGTTTTACAGCTGTTGATACAAGATAACCAGCCTCATTTTTCACCTTTAACTCTTCACCAGCCTCTATAGAAATTATCAACAGGGATGAGAGGTGAACAGAGGGCAGAGGCATCGACATAACCTCCTGTCCCATGTGGCGCACACACAAGCGAGCTCCTGCTTTGGAGCCGTGAAGGTCATCGATCCCTGTGGTGCCATCTCCTCTGCATGTGGATAACAGGCCCTGCCCTCCCAGGGCTTGGGAACTGTCCCAGTGGCAGAGGTCATTCCCAGGAAGGTTCACAGATTCCCCACTCTCTCCCTACAAAGCAAAAGATTTTGGGTCTTTTATGTAACACAGTTGCAATTAAAGGCTGGTGAATGTTAACCCTGCTCTGTCCTTACCTTCTTACTTTTTAAAATCACCCTGTTGACTAAAGAGTTAATCAAGTTTTAATTCCTTTTGCTTGGTTGGTTTGAGGAAGGATCAAGTCCCCAGAGCTTTCAGACTCCAACTGCTGCAGACTTTTTGATTACAATTTCCATCATGCACTCTTCCTGCCCCCAGTCCCCTTCCAGGCTGGGGCAAGGGCTGAGGCCAGGGGATGCAGCCTCTTTTCTGCCACTTTGGAGGGTTTTACAGTAGCCAAGGGACAGGGACACACATTGAGAGTGAAACCTCCAGCTGAACCTGCCCTCCCTGCAAGTGGCCACCCACTTGGCTGGACAAACATCACACACAGCCTCTGCCCCCACAGCCTTCCACCCCCTCTCACCCATGGCCCCCTGCACCCTACAGCCCTACATTTCTTGACCCCACAGCCCTCCATCCCCTATAATCCCCTGTCCCCTCTTCCCACAGCTGCCTGTCCCCTCTAGCCCTTCACGTCCTCTCATTCATGTCCTCCTTCTCCTATAGCTCCCTATCTCCACTCACCCATGGCCCTCTGTCCCCTACAGCCCTTCCATTCCCTACAGACCCACA
>NW_010170813.1:18175-31704 GCF_000695765.1 Mesitornis unicolor | reverse complement strand
CCGATTGAACACAGGTTTCTAACTCCTCCAAAAAATGGACCTGCGCATGTTGTTCAAACCTGATAGCTATCTTCAGATAGGCAGAGTTGGGTGGGGTGAATGCAAAACTGGCTCCAGCAATCACCGAAGTCAATAGCAGTCTTTCTGTTGACATCTGTTAACAACTGATTGGCAAACATTGCCAGAATTTGACTTTCTGAAGGAAGTTTATGAGCATTGTTGGGAACTGTGGCAGTAGTCAGGTTAGTTCATGTACCACAGGAGGTGTTCAGTATCTTGCAGAAGTGGCTCAGTACAAGGGTGCCACAATAACAGGAGATGGCAAATGATGACTTGCAGTTCTGACTTGACTGTTCTCTCACTTCATTCTCACAGTACAAAATTCTTAAAATGTATTTATTTCTTCATTTTTACATCGAGTAATTAACTTTCCTTTCCAGCTCATCACTGAAGGCCTTCAGTCTAAGATATATATATGTGATGAAAATTATATCACTCTAGGCATTTGGCTATTGTGTAAAAAGCTTTGTGTTGTGAGCTACATATACTTCCCAGCCTTCCCCCTTTCCTATCACCATTGGTTAAAAGGGAAAAGTTATGGGGACAGTGCTGCTCTCTGAGCTGGTAGAGCACACAGGCTCATTCAGTTACTCCAGCAAAGGTACAGCACTTATTTAAACTGGCTACCAGATTAGATCTAGTCTCTGACAGAACTGAGGTTCTAGAAATTTCCATTGACATCTTTCAGTTTTGTACAGTGCAAAGTGGAATTACTCTTGCCTGACATTGTGCATTTACTCACGGTTGTCTGCACTCTTCTTACACTGAATGGAGAGACACAGGCACCTCCACAGGGTTTTCTTACCCGTGGATTGTATGGTTTAGTTTCTGAGGTGACTGTGTCTCTCCACTGACAACAAAGGGAGTCTCATCATTTATTTTGAGTCTCATAATTTATTTTTACAGTGTTGCCATTAAACAAGCTGAAAATAGCCCGTAGGTGGCTTTGCTATTTACCACTGCTACCACATTGCCAGACTTTGTTGAATATACCTCAACTAACTTGTCCCAGGCTGCTGCTTCTCCTTGTCCTATGGAACATCTCTACCATGTCCCAAACTGGAGACAAAGCTGACCACGTATATGCTGTGTCAACTTGTCTGCCTTCTCATACCACTTCTACTACATGGCCAAAAATATTCCTGCAGAGTAGGAATGGTATTTACCTTGAAAAGGGTATGCATATGCAATCTACTTTTACTACTGGTTGAATAAAGCAAAGAGCGTATCTGAGACCGTGCTCAAGTTGTGAGGAATTATAAATGCCTGATTTCTATCTTTTCCAATTTTTACAAATTGAATGTTACATTTCACAAGGGAAAATTCAGGATGCGTTGATCAGAGAACTGTTAGCAGCAGAGTCTTATTAATAGTAACTGCAATACAAAAGCAGCGGTTTTCAGCTTTTATACAGCATTACATTTGCTTGATGCAGATAAAGAGAAGTTATTGATGAGACAATGGAAAAAAAAGAGGTAGGAGGATGAATCACATTGAAAGAATAGGAAAACATGAAAGTGGGGGCAAAGTTTCTTGAGCATGCTGTGTCATCACCAATGAAAATTACTTTAATTTGCTATATCAGTGGAATACTATTAACTCCTCCTTGGTTGGACGTAATGCGTAGCGGAGGAGGGAATATTTCAGTCAAATTGAATGACAGCAATTTTTGCAGAAAGAGAATGTCTCTCATTAATTATTTTCTGGAAGGGAACTCATTGACGCCTTTACACCTCATTCTGATTTGCAGCCAATTAGTGTGCAGTTGCAAAACTGGAGCCAAACTCCTCTTGCTGCTAGCACTGCACAGCCCAATTGCCTAAAACTGAAAATAAGTGAACACAGGAAAAGCGTAAATTCTCTGCAGAACAGGATTACAAACTTCTAGTGAAGATATAGCTTATCTATTAATATTGTAGTTAATGATAGGTATTTTTCCTTTTTCTCCCAAAGTCTTATGATTACTCTTGCTGTGAAACAGGAATAAGTAATGCTCTAGAAAGATCTCTACTTCAGGGATACCAGCCTTTGCTAAATTAGATCTAACTAATCTAGGATTCCTAGATTTATAAGAGAGGGTTTGGTTGGACATATTACACAGGACTGACTGTCACACTGGAATTTTATGCAAGCTTAAAGCAGAAAAAACTGCCTGGGTCATTCAGTCTCACCTTTATTTTTTCAGGATTACATCCTCCCTCTCTCTCTCCCTAGGGAGACCACTTAATGTATATACAGAAATTGTAAAACATAATTGTTTATGTCAAAGCCAAAAAAAATTGTTTAATATTATGGTACAGTATTAAATGTTAATAGAAGCCAAAGTTAAGGGCTTAACCCAGACAAGACAAATGACACTGCTTACAGGGACAGTCCACTTTTCATGTGCAATTTGTTTCCCCTTTGGGCTGCTGGTGTATCTGCCTCTGCCTGGTGTCTAAAGGACTGTTCCCACCAGCAAGGACAGTGACCTGGGCTTTCTGTGCTCCTTCATGTCAACTCCTCCACTGTTCCTCATTGAAACCTTTCCTAGCAACTGATCTGATCAGTATACGAAACTGGGTGGCATGTTGCAAAACCTACAATGATCTTGTGAAACCTTTAAGTATTTCTTTCTCATTTTTGTGGCACAAAGTACTCATGTGGCATGTCTCAGAAAAAAAAATAAATCCCTGAATTGGCCCATTTTCTCTGTGCTGCATGGCTCTGGGGGACGTAACCCATGTCTATGCTGAAATTCAGGTATGTGAAAACCACAGGATGCTCCAGGCACATTTCCCTTTACACCAGGCTGGATCTCCAAGAGCAGCTGAGAGCAGCCTCAGGCTGAGTGCTCCCACAACCAGACCAGGACCAGTTTCCCACATCTTACTACCCGTCCTGATCCTTGCTGCTCAGTGCAGTCTTTCCACAGCAGATCACTTTACCGTTTCACTGTGACAATCTGAAGGACATCCAAACTTCTTTGCACAAATAGTGGTAGAGGTTTAACAGGAAAAGTATTTTTCACAAACCCTCCACACTCTCTAGTTGATACCCAGTGCCCTTCATTCATCCCCTTTGCTGCAGACCTGAGTACAGACCAGGTCACTCCAACTAAGTGGCCTGCTGCAGAGTGATCTGTCCCTCTGTGTTCACGTCTGCTCACACTCTGCTCCTACTGCCTCTGTGGCTGTCTCAATGTGCCCCATCCCAGGGTGCCCTTTGGGAAATGGATGAAGTCTTTGTTCTGTCACAGGAAAACATGCTGCCCTTGAGAAAGTTGTTCTCAATTTAGGCTCAGAGTTGTAACTTGGGAGATTCTGCCACAAATTGCCCTTTGAATGGACCACACCTCATTGTATTTCTCCACATCTTCTGAAGGCTCTGCAGAGATTTGCTGAGCTGTTAGTACTCAAGGGCACAGTACCTCCTGTAGGATAGTATCTAAGATATTTTATGCACAAATACCTTTACAATGACAAGAAGAAAGCACTTCTGTCTGAGCCTTGTTTTTTTAAAAATATATGGAACTGCTTTCAGGTAGCTCAACACATCACGTCCATAGCTACAGCAGAGATAAGCCACTTTGCATCAGATGAGCATAGAGCTCACAGAGACTTTGGCTTGCAGAACATGAGGAGATACATGATGCTAGAAGTGTGTCAGGAAAAAGGGCTTAGAGCTCAGTTTCTCTGTAGGGAGAGGTGCAGGTAATACAGAGTGGAGTGCGTCTGATCAGCTGATCTCGCTTCTCCCTGCCTCAATGAATATCACACTTGAGACAGAGATAATCAAGGGAGTCCCCCTCGAAGGGACGTAAAGGTACACAGAACATGAGGAGGGAAAGGAAATGATTAATTATTATAGTTAAATGAAACAGTATTACTTGGCCACAAGCCTCCAGGTAATAAAGAATTACAATTTCTTAGCTAATGAGAAATTACATCTATGTGACATCTGAATGAGAATGCAGTACTCTGAAAGTAATTCTTCAAGAAAGGATATTAGAAAAGCTTAGGAAATGAACATCACTGGACCACATCGCTGCCAAAAGAGCAACTCTGCTAAGAAACCACCAGAACTGGATTTACAGATTTTTCCAAACTCATCCCAGCTCTGATCATGGGAGGTGCTGTATGTATCTAATGATGCTTTTCCAAGGGCAAGACAGAGCTTTCTTGGTTTTATTTCACTAACTAGTAATTACTCCAAGATCTACCTCTACATGTTTCTTAAAGAGCTGGATTCATGTCCAACAGGATGGGAGAACCCAAATCTGTGTTACTTCTCAAAGACTTTAAATCAAAACTCATTGCAGACACTGGGGCACTCCACTATGCAAAGACAATCTGATCAGTTTCCCATCTGCATCAGAGTGGCACTGATACAACAGTCAGGTCCACATAAAGCAATGAAGTTAGGAGCCCTTTCTAAAACATCTAAGCAATTATTCCTTTTTTTTGAATTTGAGGATGCTTTGAAACTAAGAGAGAAAATTGTGAAAGTGATAAACTTCAAGTTTTAAGGGCCAAGAGAAAGAAAAAAAAAGATAAAACAAAAAGGAAGAAATCAAAGAGAAAAGGAGGAAGAAGGGAGAAATGCTTACAACAGCCTTTAGGGAGATTTATGGGAACACTGGTCTCTTGCAAAAGAGTACAGAGCAGCCTGGGGGGTGTGTGTGTGGGTGTGTCTTAATTCCAAAAGACAGAGACGATGTATAAACTTGAGAGGGGCCTCACATGATCATCTGTTCTAGCTGCCTACCAAAGCTCTCCATCTTCTGATTTGCACACTGTTGTTCTAACCTGAACACTGACTATAGATTCAATAGCAGAATAAAATACTCCTCCATGCACAGGGAGTGGAGCAAAAGGAACCATGCTGGGTTACTTCTTAGTTGTATTCCACTTTATTTTTTTTGCAAGTGATTCATGAGAAGATTGTAAAAAGTACAAATGTGTTTACTGCTCCAAATTATGCACTCATTTCTAGTAAAATATTTCATTCCTCCAGAAGGCACGCTGCAGTTTCAGGGGTGGATATTTCATGTTTCCTCTTGGGAGTTTGGTGTGGCTGGTACACAAGTCATGCCACCCTTTTTCTTTTTTGTTGTATTCAGCTCACAGATCCTGAACATGTTCAGAGATGATAGGTCAGAATCCCTGCAGGAAAGAGCTCATATTTAAAATCTCTTCATACAAACATTAATTTTATTAGTATCTGTAAAGAAAAAAAAAGATCATTGAGAGCAAACAGGAAAGATTCACCATTTATTAGTAACTTAAGATATAACTTGAGTTGAGACTTTATTAAAAAAAATTCTGGCTCTGCAATAATCTGAGGAGCAAGAACAGCTTTCTAAAAGCTGTACATCTTATCATATACATCTTTATTAGACTGACAGGTCTTTTGAGATACCTCCTGTTAATCCCCAGATACTTACGTTTCCCTATAAATTCAAGAGAAACTCCAGTAGTCCTTAAATATTTATTTTCACCATGGATTTTCCCAGAACACTGAAACTTGCTATTTTATGCCTCGAGGATACTCAAGAGCTTCTCCAGTCTGGCAGATAGATGACCTCTGCTTCACTAGCAGCTCTACAGCTGACCTGCTTGCAAATTTAAGCAAAGTATTTCCTCTTTTTGTCTCTCTAGTTCCATCCTTTGTGTTTTCTGTATATTTTAGCACTTAGATTTGGAGGGCAAGGACCAGCCTTTCATTACTTGACTTCTCACAACAGTTAGTGGAGCCCTGACTCACGGACGACATCAGCCCCAAACTGCCCCAAATGGCCTCGTGTTGAATCTTTAACATTCAGTAGTTTCTGTTTCCAGTGTTGTGTTTTCTCCCTTTCCTCCTCCTCCACAATATGTCCCTAGTTTTACTTCTGCTCTCACTCCCTCTCCAACATCTCTGTCTTCGCCCAACTCCTCTCAGTGTAGGACATTAAATTGCATTAACACATATTCTTCTTTTCCTTCTGCATCATTACTGAAAAAATTACTTCACAACAGAAATTACAAAAATCTTTGGCTTACCACCTCACTTTGCCAAAAATATTACTTTTAGTACTAACCTTATGTGTTCTTCATTTCATTTTCAGTCCCAGGAGAGTTCATGTTCAGCGTTATCTGAATAATTTCCGAGTGTGTTTTTCAGACACTGTATTTCATGCTCACTGCTTGGTGGAATGGTGTGCTATAATCCAATAATAAACTAGTTCAACTGCTTGGCTGTCAATGACCATCTTAGTAATTCTGTGAAAAAAAATCTGGCAAAATTTATTCTTTATAAACATACTCAATTTTTTCCTCATGCTTCTGAGGACCAAATCTTTTTCTCCATTAGGCTGGTTACCTATTCCTCTATTAGACTGGAACACCTCCATAAAAGTAAATTGCATTATGCTAACTTTGCAGTAGGTATTTTATCAAAATTCCTTCCTCTTCTTTATAGCCAAGATGTTCTTGATACTGACCTTAACCAATACTTTCTGAAAGAACATACTGATTTTTTTCTTGTTTTGAAGTCTGGCTACTCATTTTGAGACATCCTACATCGCATTTGTAACTATATTGACACCGCTGTTTGTTAGACATACAGAACTACTAGCAAATTTAAAAAAAAAACCAAACTAACTTTCCTCCTTTCCCACTGTCCATGAAACACAAATGCAGCTTCATTATCTTGCAGGCATACTATGAGGAAAAATATATATTACTGTAACTTAATGTCTCAGACACTGCTGGTGAAGCACATACTGGTAGACAGCTCCATAGATATAATCTATTTCTTCCTCCTTTCCCTTACACTACTGGAAATTGTTACACTTCAGCTGCGGTTATCTTACCTGTGTTAACACATAAAATATTTTTCATCCTTCTATACTTTGTCCTTCACAGACTCAGGATGGGTTGTAATCCCAGAGAAAAAAATCACTGAAATGAGGAACGTGAGAAAGATCAGGTTGATGCAATGCAAACCTGACTCAAAACACGAACTGTACTTTTGTGCCATGTAGGCCATGTAGGAGGACAAAATATACACTGTAATAGCTGTGATTTTTAGTTTATACACCTTAGGATAAGAAGTTCATCTTATATCTTGTGTTTTTTCTTCCATTTTAACCAGCCATCATGAGTCTTCTGAAGCCTCCTCCTCAAATTGTGAATGGCACTTAGGTTCCAAGATTACACGTAAGTCTTCAAAACTTGAATCAAATCCAGACTAGAGGTGTTTCAGTAAATAAAACCATACTTGCTTTCATGCAAGACAAATCTTCTGGGAGCTGCACATTAATTTCAGAACAAAAGCTCTCTTCTTTATCTGATATTTGCATAACTACTTCAAAAAGTGGCTGGACAGATGACTTTTGCTCAGCAGAAGGAAGCTACATGAAGCCTTCACAGGCCCTTCCAAAGTGGACAGTTGTTTCCAGCCTGTCCAGGAAAGGAGATAGTAGGCATAGTTACAAGATAAGTAAACATTTAAACTGCTAAAACACAAAGTTAAAAAAAAGTTCAATTTTTCTCTATATAGAATATTAATAATTATGCCACAGCATTCATATCTCTGAGTTGATACTTCTTGGCAAGTCACTATGTGGAATAAACCCTATTCCCATTTGAAAACCATATCATTTGAAAAATAACGCTAATTCTCAGAAAACCAGTCAATTAACAAGAAGACTGCTCCATAACAAGCTAAAAATAAGTCTTTGAGACCTGCTGGTCTCTGGCCTTCCCATCAATGGGAACAATTCAAAGGTGCTCCAGCACTTTGTCCTGCAAACATCACCACTCTTGTAGAAATGCTTTCAGGACTTTATATCAATCAGCAGACTAAAGAACATCAATGCTCTGTTCTGCCTTTGTGAAACTAATGGCATAAACCAATTATTTTTACTTCACATCTACAGCCCAGAGAATTCTCTGTCAAGTTTCTCCACATTTCTCTTCTGGTTTTGTGGTAATAAGATTAAAGGCCCTGTTGAAGGGACATTATCAACACAAGTTATCCGTTTATTTTCAAATCCAAGTTAAAAACAATGTTCTTTTAGTCTTTTTTGTTCTCTGCAAATGCATTTTTCTATTTTATAGGCTATATATCTGTTCTCTCTCTTTCCAGCTGAAAGACTATAAATGTGAAGAGATTCTGGAGTGAGGCCTGAGAACAATAAAAAACACCAAGTAAACTAACTTAAACCGTCTTGTCCCACCACTTATCACAGATGATGTTCACTATGTAAACAGGTTCCTCCATGAAGAATAAATCTAATGAACTCTGTTATCACACCGTTCTGTGTTTAACGATGCTTACAGCTTCTTGTTTCCTTCCCTCCTTTAGCAAAACTCCCCATCCATCTCCTGGAAACTGAAGGAGCAAAAGTTGGTGCAAGCTGTAGTTGCTTGCAACGTTTAGGAGTGCTGCCACCAGACCAGCACCCACTACAGGTGAGCACGATAGGGCAGATGACAATCACATGGGGTTCATTTGAATGCCTTTCCTTGTGCCATGGTTTAAGCCCAGCCAGCAACAAAACACCATATGGCTGCTTGCTCACCACTCCTGCAATGGGATGGGAAGGAGAACCAGGAGAAAAAGAAGGTAAAATTTTGTGTGTTGAGATCAGAGCAGTTTAACAGGACAACACAAGGAGAGAAGGCATAACAACGATGGTAGAACTAGTAGAAGAGTACACAAAGCGAGTGATGTACAGTGCAATTCCTCGCCACCTGGAACCCAACGCTCAGACTGCTCCTGAGCCACAAAACCTTTCCTGCAAAATCTTCCCTCTCCCAGCCAGCTCCCCCAGGTTATATAGTAAGCTATAAGCAAGTATATATACACTATACTACCATCATATGATATGAAATATCCCCTTGCCTAGTTCAGGTCAGCTATCTTGGCTGTGCCCCCTCCCAACTTCATGTGAAAATTAACCCTATCCCAGCCAAACCCAGGACACCCCTAGTTGCAGTTTTGACAAAACTTTAAAGAGTATTAGAATATTCTTTGACAGAATTTTAAAGGTGATCACAATGCCCTCTGCCAGACTGGTGAATTGGTCAGAATGTGCAGAGGTCAGTAAAAGGTGATATGACAGGCAAAGATCCACATATGCAGCTACATAATTCATTGTCTTGGCATATCACACAAAAATTATCAAATTATCCAGAAGCAAATGTCACCAGGGAGAAAACAATGCAATCCCTATGCAATCTACTTTGTAAAGAGAGAACAGAAACTTGAATATTTACCTATGAAGAGAAAATTAAGCGATAATTCAGGTGTGATTGTTTCACACCTCCTTGAGGAATGGATGCAAAGGATTCCCTTTATAATAGATAAATGCCATAGCAAGACACAAAGATTATAGACTGAAACTAGGGCTATAAAGCTGGAAATGAACTGCAGTTTTCAAGAAGTGAGGGACAGCTTAAAAACAAAAATTGTTGTGGCAATCAGAGTAGATGTAGTGCTGAGAAAGCAAAGTGTCGATCATTACCTTAAAACAATAATAAGTACTATTACAAAGATACTTTATATTCCACCTCAAAGCCAATTGCAGGAATTACTGAATAGTCAAGACCTTCCATGTTATGCTAAAAGTTCATTTTGACTATCATAAGGTTATATTTTGGCTTTAACATCTAGACATACACAAACCAGAAAAACGCAGTATTTACCTCAAATTGCTCATATCCACAAGGGATTCTGTGCCATTGTGTGTGTCCATGCCAACGCACAGGGCTTAAAATGGGGCCAACAAAACATTGAGTTACCTTACTTTGACCTTACAGTAGTTCCAAATTACCTGCAGTGGCCATAGTCTAATGATCTCCAAGCAGCCTGAGAATGTGGGTTCTTTTATTTTGCCTACCAGGGGACCTAAGGCATAAGGGTTGTAGGGAATTTACCCAAAGATCCCCAGTAGATCAGTAGCGGAGTTGAGGGCTCAACCACTCTCCTTCACTGGTTGGAAAGCTTTTAAACCTTCTGTCCGTCATGGTGGCTTTGTGAGACCACTAAATAAGATGCTGTGTTCATACAGTGTGGGTCCCTGCAGCACTACACCCTGCTTTCTGGTCACAGTATTATCTGGTAACACTGCCCCAGGGCTGCCTCTCCCTGGCATCTTCACGTGTACCCCAAAAGTCTCCTGCCTGGACCTGCATCCAAACCATTCAGAGCTGCTCGCTGCCTTGTCAGCCTGAAAATATTTTAGCTGTCACAGCCAGGGATTAATATCAGACCTGACACTATTCAACATTTTAATCAATGAACTAGAAGTAAATATAAAATCACTGCAGATAAGTTTTGTAGAGTTGATGTTGGAAATAAACAGCAGAGTGGAAAGTAATAACAGAGGCAGGGCATCGTTCAGCATAAGCTGGTGTTCAGGAAGTGATTTCACTGAAATAAGTGCAAATTCATATTCCTGGGAAAAAGAAATGCCATAGTTATGCAGTGAGGGGAAACAGTAAAATCTGTGAGGTTTATAGTGGACAGGCAGTTCAATGTGAGCACACGCTGCAGATCTGTCATGAAAGACTACAGAAATAAAAGATCATTAAAGGCTATTCTTCAGTGAGAGACTTAAGAGTTCAATGTGTTTTGAAAGATAATAAATAAATAATCTCATTCAAATGTTGGAATATCTTTAAGGGACAAAACAGTGTTCTAAGTCCTGAATGGGACTTTCATCCGGTTGAGAAAAAAAAAATTAAAACATGTCTGGAAGCATAAAGGAAACACATATAAATTAGAAACTACAAACAAAATTCTAGCAGTGAGGGAGATTGAACCCTTGAGCAAAATTCCAGAGAAGTGTTGGATTTTCAGCATCCTGATGTTCTCACATAACGACCTGATGCCGCTCTGAGGGCTGAGGGTTTTGGATGTCAAGTAACAGTCTTGTGTTGCACCAGGCTCAGGTTTGGTGATCTCCTGATACCTTTTTCAGCTTTAAGCTCTCTGAATATGTGAAAATTGTTGGCTTTACATTTTCATGGTTGCTCCTTTTCTTGTTTCAGTCTCTAGCCAAATTGAGAAGGAATCCAATACTTTTTGCCTAGCCTTACTAACAGCAGTCCATGTTTTATTAATACACATTCATTTCTGCTCCAACAGTTGAATTATCCAGTAATGAGCATAAGAGGTCTTAGTCCCTCGCTCGCACTCCTGGGCCATAAATCTTTCCATATTTTTTGCAAATGCCAGTTAAACTCTGTGAAGTATGAACTGAAACCAGCCAAGTCAAAGTGTCTTTTCTGTGTATTTATATAGCATTTTGCAAAATAGATTCTGCAGTGTTTTTATTATATTGTCTGGGAGGCTTTTCAGCAGCATGTCATTATCCTGAACTGCATTATTTCTTGTAGCTATTTATTTTTTCTCTATATGTATTATAAGTCAAAGAAACTGATTTAATAGAAAAGTTTTAAAAAAATGCTCAGATTTGTGAGCTGTAGGTAATACAGTTATTACAGGAAAGTCTGAATGTGTGCATTTTTATCAGACTCCAATTAAAGACATGGTTTAAAAGGCAGAGAATAACAGCAGTGATCAGTGAGGCTGCATGAGATTCACAAGAAAAGAGAAGGCAGAGAAGGTTCATCTTAAAAGAGAGATGTATTCAAAACGAACAATTCAACAAGCCTTAACTAGAATTTGAGGCACAGGAAGATGTATTGGACTGGATAAAAGATTCCAAACTTCCAACCTCCAGATATTTAAAGCTAAATTAGACAAAGCAGGGATAAAAACACTTTCAAGCACCAGCTAACTGCTGCCAGGTTGAGCTAGATGCCTTATCTATCTTCTGTCTCTGCTTTCAAACCACACTTGGATACACAGCAATAAGCTCATCAAACCAGTCCTGAGCATGGAGTTTCCACCATAACCCCGAGCAATCCCACCAGAGGCAAGCACTAGCAGAGCTGCTGCTGCAGGAGTGTAGAGGAAAACAGTGCAACGTTCCTGGAAGAGCAGGAGGTGGGATGTGTGACAGAGGAGCACATCAATAGGCCATTTGGGGAGAACAAGGAAAGAGGAGATCAGAGCAGGAGGAAAGCCCAGCATCTCAGGAGCAGAGCTATGTGGACCTTGTTGGAGACATTTGACTGCATAAGGTCATAGGCCTATCACCAATGATGTCCACAGCTGGGGCAGGAAAAAACTCCTCAAAAGGCCTTTACGTTTCTTCAAAGTGATAAGCCAGAAAAATGGCCAAGCTGAACAAAAAATATGTCTCCATGGTGAAGTAAAGAAAGGTGAGGTTTTGTCACAAAATTCGTTGACATGCCGTGCCTCAAAACAGCCTATGTTCTTAGTAGGTAACTATTAAGACCTAAAAGCAAGATTTAATCTCATGTGAGGACTTTCCATCAGATCTGAAACAGGAGGAAATTCTGCCTAGATGGGGAAAACAGAACTGAGAGTCCTGGAGAGCACATAGCAGAGATGGAGTACAGCAGACTAGTCACACCATCAGACATCTGTACCCGAGCCTGCTGTTCACCTGCATGATCCATGCCCAGTGACTGTACTTCTTATACTTCTTCTGCTCCATGATTTCTCTTGTACTCTATTTGTTTTCCAGGCAGGAATTCTTGCCAGAAACTTAATGCAAAAGGGGCCGCAATATATAAAGGGAGCCACCAGTCTGCTAAGGAATTTGTAACATAGGGACCTTGCTGAAAAGACTGTAGTTCTGCAGCAGCCATGTCCCAAACAGTTGCAGTAAAACACAAAGGTGTTTGCTTCTGGCCAGAAGCAGCCTCATGGAAAGCCAGCCTTTGAGAACCCAGTGAGTGCATTTACACAACTATTACTCACAGAAAACTGCAAAATAAATGAAAATTAAACTCGCTTCTAGGTCATAAATTTATCTTCCTCAAAATTAATAGCTTAGGAGTCCATAAATATTTAAGAGAAAAGAAGAAGAAAAGTAGAAAATAAGTCAGGTAAAACTCACAATTTCTTCCTTTCAAGTATTAGATAATAGGCACTACAGCTGACTGACTGTGAATGTTCACCTTTTCTATCTTCAGATATTACCTTTCAGTTCCAGAGTCTTCTCTCCATGTCTCTCCTAAACAAAAAGCCCAAGAAATGCTAAATTATAAAGCCTAGAAGATCTTTCAGTGTTCCAGCATTTGGCCAGTACTTCAGGTTCTGGAGTGTCCTGCAATACTGTACAGGAGAACTTTCTTGATTTAAAATGTTTTGAAGCACACATGATCTTAACAAAGTATCTATTCATGCATCCATAACTAGAAAGAAGTAGATACCTTCTTCCATTATCTCCATTCACTGCAATAAAACAAGGATTAAAGTTCTGACACCATTAGCTGGGGTTATAAAGAGCAATAGAGCCAGCAGAGGGATGTTTGAGACAAGCAAACATTGGGTGATGGTTCTTCAAGATGATCTGGCAGAAAGGTTTTTTTTCCCCATGCATGTATCTGCACCTGCCATGA
>NW_010170813.1:0-18144 GCF_000695765.1 Mesitornis unicolor | reverse complement strand
CAGCAGGAAAGAAGGAGGAAAGGACAGGCCAGGATCTTCAGGTGTTTGTCCAACACATGCTAAGGGCTGTGCTTGGAGCCCCTTGCGCTGCATTGCCCTGCTTTTGCAGTACAAGTCTAAGCATTCTTAAATATTTCCAAGCTATTGTTAAACCAAGAGATCCTCACACAGCTGCAGAGAGCAGTGATTATTTATGAATTAAGCAAACGAAAAGTCCATCTACAACGCTTACAGATGAGGTATTCAAAGCAGCATAGAGGCTTCTGATGAACATTATCCTTTGCCTGTTATAAATCCTTCATACTGCTAATGACAATATGACCCCATATCCCTAACAGAGTTTAGGAAAAATGTTGGAGACTCTTACCAGAAGTTTCTATGATATTATAACTTTCTGTTTAAAAAAATGAGAAGATACAAATAAATGCTAGAGAGCAATGACAGGGTTGTCAGAGGCTGGAACAGGCTGCCCAGGGAGGTGGTGGAGTCACCATCCCTGGATGTATTTAAAGAGCGGGTAGACGAGGTACTTAGGGATATGGTTTAGGGGGTAGACAGGAGCGGTTGGACGTGATGATCTCGGAGGTCTTTTCCAACCGAGCGATTCTGTGATTCTGTGATTCTGTGATTTATTCATTACATTGATGAAGCAAACAGAAAATTATGTTGCCTGCTGAGGTTTGATGGAGGTAATCAAACATGGGCCGACAATACCCACATAACTGCTCACATAGTATTTTACAGGGGAAGATGTGTTGTACAGAGAAGGCAGAAGCTTATAAGGAACTGTAGCTTGCAGCAAACATTGCCTGACGTGAGCACTTGTACTCACATTTATGTATGCAGAGCACTGAACATGTGCCATAGTTACCTGATGGACGGTCCCTTCCTAATTATAACCATGCTGATATGAGCCAAGATTCACAAAAGTAAGTCACAGACCTGGGGAGCTCACTTGAACGTGTGACTTAGATATTGAAAAAAAAGCCTGTATTTCAGACAGCTGTGGGTGATTGCCCCTGTAGTTTTGATCTTTTGATAGGAATACATCGTACTATTGCTCCTGAAGTGTCTTCATTGAGCAGCAAAGAAGAAAAAGAAGAAAGAAACCAGAAAGAAAGGTAGGATTTATTCTCACCTGCTTAATTGCCACAGTGAGACAAATCCTTGCTGAAGCTGATACAAATTCAAAATATTTCCTCAAAGTATAGCACACTGGAGACCTATTTTACAGAGGTGCTTTGAAGACACTTCACAGTGAACTAAAGCTGTTTATAAGTGAGAACACTGAAGACTTTAGAGGAGGTACACTCTTGAGGGAAATGGATTTATTTGATATATTTGCTTATTGAGCCCAGCACCTTGTTTTCAGTGCTAGTAAGAGCTTTATTTTACTTTCTGTTTGATTTCAGAATACTGCGATGGCTTTGTATCTTTCTATCTTTTACTTTGTATCTTTTTTATTGAACATTACTACTGCTCTTGCCTTACCACCTCAGCTAACTCTAATGTAACATGGAGAGGGAAACAGTATAGTCCCAACCGACAAAAAAAAAAAAGAAACCATTTCTCTTACAAATACAGACAGATGTGACTCCCCGTAAAGACTGAAAAACGGCAGTCAACAACCACTGCAAAACCAGAAGTGGCTCTGTTTGAAGGGAAAGTCTCTAGGCAAGCCAGAGTGGTGTTTACTACCATAGTGTAGTTCATCTCACTGCAGGACAAACTGCACATTTCTTTATCTGTTTAAGCCCCAAATAAATTAACTGCACCGCAAAAATACTGTTATTTCAACAATTTTTGTTGCCATTGCAGTGTTTGTAAGGCATCATTTCTCTTCAAGTTGACCACCATGACTGTGGCAGGAAAACTGTGATGCCAGCCTGGCCTCCAGCAGTACCTGCTCGATACTAAAAATTAAGAGCACTATAATTTAGGACATTGAGAAAAGTTCTCCTGTGGTATTTTAATTAAGAAATGTAGCACTTACAATTCAACAAAGGAAAAAAGTTCCATACTATGAATAAAGTATCTCCACCATGGAGGCCAAAGACCATAATTAAATGTTTGACAAGCTTCAAACAAACTATAGCATTGCCTCCAAAACAAGAAAATGCCAACATATACAGGACAAAATCACAGAAACTGTAAATCTCAAATGACACCGCATGTGATAGTGCAAGGTGAGGGACATTACATGAATAAAATATCATATGGCAGAAATGCATTTGTAAAGAGGAAAGATAATCAGCTGAGCTGGCTGCAACTGATGGAAACGAGCTGTGTGCTGAATGCAGAGTGGGAAATTGCAGGAAGAACAAGAGTTTGGCTGTTTGATGCAGGTTTTTGTGAAGAAAGTAAGATCCAGCAAAACTATGTATTCTGAGGCTGCAAAAAATAGGTGAGAAAGATGGGGAGTCCAGGAGCAGCTTCTAAAGGCCTTAGGGAAGGGCTGAGGCACTGCTTGTTGCTGTGGGGTCTTTTGACAGCCAGTGAGGTCTGGTGAGGTACCATCTCCATGGGTTGTCCCCATGCACTTGGACTACATCCAGAAACGCTTTCCAGCTTCCAGCCTGGATCTGCATCTCAGCTTTTTCAGCTGCATTTCAGGGGAGATGTGGTCCATGCTGTTTCTGCTCTTTTCCTACCTCCCTCACCCAAAATGGTGGGTTTTCCAGAAGAGAGCCAGGCCCACTCTGGCCAGGTCTCTCACCTGCGTGACTGGAGACTCAGACCCCAGGGCACCTATACAAGCTTGAGACACAGCCCCAGTGACCAATCATTGTGGCTTATATGAGGGAGCCCAATGAAGCAAGCCTTTCCTTGAGCTGCTTGTGCTGAGAGCACAAGAGCACTGGTATTTTAAGAAGGTTTTATCAAGGGTGCCCCTGAGAGGCTTCTTTCATCAAATCCTTATCTGAAGAGCTCCAGGCTTTCCAGCCAAACTTGCTATTAGTGTCTCATTCCAGGGTATTTAAGGGCATGCCAGGAGGTCATCTTTTCTGTCCAGTGCCTTGAGAAACTTTGTAGGACTTGACAGGACATTCAGTGCCTGTGTTGTAGGCAAAAATAGCTTAAATTGTGAATTCCAAGAAGCAGCAGATAATTAGGTGTATATGTATGCTGGGGGTAAACATCCAAAATTGAGCTTTTGAACTTAGGGCTAGTTCAATGGTTGGACGTGATGATTTTAAAGGTCTTTTCCAACCAAAATGATTCTATGATTCTATTCTTCAAGTAGAAGGCTGCTACTTGCTTGCTGGAACAGTATGGGCTGGATGTAAATTCTGATAACACCTGGACCAAACAAAAGTGGCAAATCCTGAATCCTTAAATTAATAAAGAACCCTGAGACAGAACCACCTGTCAGGAGGCTGATCATCCCTTGTGCTTCTGCACATAAATGAGGAAAACTAGGGAGCAGTGGTGGAAAAGAAGGCTTGCCCGAAAGAATTTGTTTTGGAAAGAGGAGGACAGGGAAGTTGTGGATGCCCCATCATTGGAAGTGTTCAAGGTCAGGCTGGATGGGGCTTTGAGCAGCCTGATCTAGCAAAAGATGTCCCTGATGATCTAGATGATCTTTAAAGGTCCCTTCCAACCCAAACCATTCTGTGATTATATGAAGAAGAAGAATGTGAAGATCTTGGCAAGAGGAAGGATATTGGAAGTGGGGAAGATCCTGGAGATGGGGGAGATACGTGGACACAAACACTGAGGGATGCACTGACCAACAAAACTTCCTGTTTCACACCACAACAACTGCAAGTACCTTGTTTTGTTTCTCAGATAACTCCACTGAATGCAGGCACATGTTCTTGTTAGCACCGCTCCCAACCGAGTCCTTTAGCTCCCTCTAATTCTCATCTTCTAAAATTAGCCGTGCCAACTCGGTCCAACAAAAGAAGCAGAAATTTGAGATTTTGCGTCAATTTAATTCAGGTATGCATTCATGATATAAAGGTGTTCTGAATGCACAAAGCAGACAGCGCACAGCATGATGACAAGCAGCATGACTTGGTTTAAAATTAAAAGGTAGGGACAGAGCAAGCCTGGCTCTCTGAGCCAGAAAAGATCACTGGATGCAAGACATAGCAGTGACTTGCACTAAAACTGCTTAGGCGGGAAAAAAATGGACAATTTTAATAAATATATACAAAATATATTTATGTATATATAAAAAATAAGAAACTTTCATCCAAGCTGACATGACTTCAGCAATTATAGTAGCAATATAGAACTTTAAATGGCAGACAATTCAAGCCAAAAATTAGCAAAGTTCCCTAAGTGAGAAGCAGGGTGAAGCATTAGGATGGGAAGGCACAGAAGTATCCGTGGACTCGGCAGATGCAGGATGGAGAGGCTTTTGATGCAGTAACCCTGCAGAGGCAGCGTATGCACCACCGGTTCCCACAAAAACTTGAGACAGCAAAAAGCTGTCAATTGGGAAGGGAAAGTGAGGAGATTAATCTGATTCAACTCTCCATGCAAAGATTTTGAGAAGTCTAATCAAAGTTATGGAGATTAAATTAAGGTAGTACCTTCACTGTAAAATCTAATATATATGCAGGAACAACCACGTACTATGTACTCTTTCAAGGGTGGGTTGTAGGAGCAATGAGGTGAAAGAGGCCAAGCTCTCACTTGACAGACTTATTCCCTGTGTACTGCTGAGTCATATTCAGTCTCTTCAGTGATATCAAGTTTGCCGAGCCCTAGGCTGTCCCCCTTCAGAGCCTGCCCAGCTGTGGGAACGAATGGATCCTCTCCCTTGTGTGCCAGAAGTGCTCCAATGCTTTACGTCAACAGGAACCCATTAACAGCAATTGTGTGTGCTTTGGAGAAGATGGCGTTGCACAAATGATGCTGAGAGACTAACTAATCCTCACAGCGATTTTATTAATCACGATAAGCTATGGAAAACAGAGCACTGGGCTCGGTTTCTGAGGGCTGGCAGCTGAAAACAACAAAAAAATCTGTTCTGTTCTCCAAAGCAATTGCATTAGATGCAAAAATAGTCCAAAAACTCCCAATAAACACTGAACATTTCAACATTTAGAGGAATGGATACATTCAAGATATTATTTATTTGAGTTTCTGGGTGCCTAAAATACCAATTTGGAAAGCTGCAGAAACTAAAATACAGAATAATCAACTCTCCCTAAGCATCTGTGGTTCTGCGATGTGTTGCTCTAACAATCAACATCCTCACAGCAGATAGAGATGGGGGTGCTCCCAAAATAAAACTGTGTTTCTGCGCACGTATGTAGGAACAGAACTGAAAGGGCTGGCTCCAGTCGCTTGAGTTCACTCATTCAAAATCAAATAAATCCACCAGGCCAGGGGTCAAAGATTGTACAGCATAAACTACCCACAGAAGTCATGAAAAGCACTTCACACAATTCCACACCCCCAAATGTAAAGAAACAATTCAGCTGTTAAAAAAAACCAAACCACTAAATAACCCATTAACTAGACAAAGTGTGCAGAGAGACACGTGTATCTTGTACCACAATCTTCCTAAAAGTTCATACTGGTATGTCCTAAGATCATTACTCAGGTACCCAACCACAGCTGTCTACTGCTGTTGGAAATGCCCTTTGGTATCTAAGACATCTGTAATTTCAGAAGAGGTCAATATGACACACAGGATCTACAGGAGGCCCAAGCCTTTTTTGGACAACAGCAAGTCAATGTCATGCAAGATATCCCACAGTGACTAAAATGACAAGATGTGCTTATGTGTGGGCAACATATCCTATGCCTGAATATTTGTATTAATGCTTTTTAAGTTCAGTTCAACAACAATTCGCTGTTCTGTCTATATGCATCAAGCTCATTGCAAGGTTAGGGATTTTTTTGAAAGTGGAGAGGGATTAAAATTATTGAGTGATCTTACTAATTTCTGATTGCTGCTTCATTTATGTGCATCCGAATCTCTCACAGAGGCTTTTCATATATTGGAAATTAATTTTCCTCCCACACACTACAATTTATAAGTGTTCACTTTTAGCCTAATAAATATGAGTATTTGAAAAAGGAAAACTACATTCTTGCATTCATTTTGTGCTTTACATTTGTGAAATATTAGTTTGGTCTCATAGACATCAAAAATACACAAAATAATTTAAAATGTGCATTTCTGTCTAAGTACTTCTTCTCCACATATTCAAGAAAAATGGATTTGAGTGTTTCCAATAACTAGCCACTTAGAGCCAATTTTTAAAAGAAATAAATAGATTTAAAGCACGCACAAAATTTAGGAACTGAAAACTTAGGTTAAAAGGACTTGGACTCCCAGAAGCAGGAGTGCTGCTTAAAGTCAACTTGTAGAAGTACGTACCCCTAACAGCTCGATCCAAGAGGGAGTGTGGCCGTACGCGTGCTTTTGCTCATCCTTCAGGAAGCCAGGGATTCAAATTCTTCTTGACTCCCAGGAGCCCGAAATCCATCTTTCCAGTCCAACAGCTACAGTCTCCCTGCTGGTGTTAGAGGACTTTCAGACCATTCTAGGCTTCTTATTAATAAACCAGGTTTTTTCGTGGATCGCTCTTGGGGACATTTGTATACTGCTTTTGTTTAACTTGCACTTATACAGGCAACTCTATAATGGGTTGGGTGTTTCTGAATGCCTCACTGAGCACATCTTCAAAGGGCCTTGTATTAAAATGGTAAATACAAGTAGTTTTGCAAAATTAGATCTCCAAATTGGTATACAATAATTGGTGAGAACATGAGAGCTTATGCTGCCACTTCTGTCTCCAGCTAGTAATTTCAAATTTAGGCAGAAAGTACAGAACTTTCACATCAATTTCTTCCATGCCTAATCCTTAATCAAGATTTTATACTTAAAGATAGAGCCAAGTCCATACCAAGTATGCAAGGGCTTGTACCATTTTAAAAAGTCTGGCTTTTCCTTTGCAGTTTTCCAAATCAGAACTGGATTTTCAGTGGGAATTCCTAGATGTCTTGGTACATTTAGAAATTAACTCATTTACTAAAGCACCTCTAAAAAGATGCAGAAGCCTAACTTGAAGTGTGCCCTCATGAAAAACCTTGGAGTGGAGGTGGGATTTTTCAGGAGTGACTATGTGACTTTGAAGTGAGATTTATTATCAATGAAAAATCAGCTCCTGAGCCTGTCTAACAGTTTGAAGTCACTCATTTGCCATTCCTTGGATAACTTCAACTAAAAAACAAAGGTAAATTCTGCATTAGGACAGTTATTTCTTCTAGCGGTGCAGTAGTGGTGATGGGCAGGAAAACAGTGAGTGAGTAGGATAATATCAATGTAGTCTTTATTGATACAGAAGATTTAAGTTACAGAACATTAGGCAAACCCATGTGCTTCCTTGACCAATATTTGAGGAAAACCAGTTACAGACAAGAAAACAATCCAGTTACTTATTGTGCAGCTAATGATTAAATTACATTGAACCATTAACAATATTGTATTGTACAACATAAGTGCATGTACAGTATATAAATACAACAGCTTTCTGCTCCTTGTCAGGAACGTAAGCCAATCACATACATTTTTCAGTTTAATTTAGCTTGTGCTAAAGTACATTTCCACCTTAAATATATATTAATGTAAACCATTCCTATCCAATCTCTCAGTTTCACTCCCTGCATCTTAACTTGCAATTTCTATTACAGTACTTTAAAAGCTGAATGAACTCTCTTATTATTCTGAAGAGGTTTCTGTCAGAATTTCCTATCTTTTAAATCTTTGGCAATGTTTCACAGGAACACTCTTATTATTCAGACTTGGTAGTATTTTACTACATGACATTTTAGTCTTATCTGAAGAAAGAGACTCTGAATTCCTGGCTCTTTCTATGTGAAAGAGCAGGCTACACAAATGCACTGTACAAGTGTCAAAATAACAAAAATCCTACACTGTAGGAGAAAATCTGACATTGTGCAAAAAATATTAATAAACATTTTAAAGATTCAACAGATAAAACACTGTTAGTCATGGCAGCACTGGCCCACTGCATAAACACACTGCTTCACACCTGGTCAGCCAGTGGCAATACATAGGTCTGAAAATCTGCTCCTCGACAGGCTGCTCCCCGGTCAGACACGGCAGTAGGATGTGAAAGGGTGTGTATCTGGGCCAGGTTATCCAAACTTTGATGGCTAAGATTAGATTCCTCAAATTTATCAAGCTTCTAAACAGAACTAACATTTTCTAACAGAAAAAGTGCAACTTTAAAGAAGATATGCTGCATTCAACTGGCTACCAAGGCCAGGTATTAAGGCTCTAGGTAGCCAGCTCAGCAAATCTTCACTGACAGTAACAAGTCGGTATCCACTCGCAGCAGCCCACAGTCACCATCAAACTGTGAACTGGTCAAGTCCCTCTGCACCCTGGCAGAAGCACCTCCTCTGAGTTGCTCACTAGGACACAACTGATGCAGAACAGATGATATGAATGAACTTGACAGCCCTTTATTCTCCAAACACACATAGGTAGAAAGATGCAAAAATAACAGGAAAAATAACTCATTCATATCCTATCAGTCTTAATAAAAATGTTCCATGTAGAAGTATATAATGTCAAGTAAAATATGCTGCACAGAAATACATTCTATCAGTGTGCAGTGTATGGTTTAGGTATGCAACAGATTTATTACCAAACAGAAACATTTAGATTCAATGTCTTTTAATACAGCTTAAAAGACCAGAAAACCTTTAAGACAAAAAGCTGAAGTTACCTTTTGCCTCGCTGCTAACTACCTGTGTTTGCTCCTCTGTGGCACTTTCACACGAAAGGTTAATTCTACAGTGTCATACCTGCAGAGACACATCCCTTTAAAGTGCCTGCCAAGTGTTTTAACTTTGTCCATGCTAAAATGAAAATAAGAGCATTGCTCAAAACTATTGCTTGAACAAATAGATGCAGCTTGAACTACATGCAATAACAAATCCCTACCAGAAATGCCCTCATCGAAATGGAGACGAAAGTGCTCAAGTACAGTCACCATATAGTAGATGAATGGGGAAATGCTCTGAAGAGAAAATATATATATATATATTTGTGTGTGTATATATATATAGTGCTAGGTTTTTTTATATATATGTGTATATATATATATAAATATAAAACTAACACTATATTATTTTAGCATTGTAAGGATATACTGAAGGCAAGCAAAATTTTACACATTTCTATCTTAATTTGTATGAATATAGTACAGAAGTTTTGGCATACCATATTTCTTGGGGGAATGTCATTACAAATATCCCTTCGAGAAAGGAATTTCTTCATAACAGGAATGAGTAGAATAAATAAAATTCTATTATTTTACAAAATATAGAAAGTCTTTAGAAAACAAGAGCAAAAATATAGCTTTAGCTGAGCCAGAAAGTCAGATATGAACCCTCAGCATGCAGGCTTGCTGAACAAAACTCATTCCTACCCAATTAACAACTTACCAACTTGTTCTTTTTTCCTTCTAAAATGGACAAAAGAAGCAAAAATCAGTAAAGGGCATGTTAGATCCTATTTAAGGCAGAACATAACAATGCAAAAATAATTATTGTATGTTCCAATAGAAATATAGATAGGCAGTCTACAGACTTCTAGCAATAGGTAAAAAAATACGGTATTTCATATGTTTGTATAGTTGAAATCAGCGATAAAGAAATGGTGTAAAAAATGTGTCAGGATAGCAGTTACCAAAATGTACAAAAATAAACTACTTATCATTTGTGGTGTTGAATGTTTTTGCATCATTAAAGAAAATAATATTGTTCTGATAAACAACATCCTGTAACTTTTCGCTGAAAATCCAAAGGGGATATATAATTACTTTCTAAAAAAATATCATATTTTCACATATATATCCTACATCTCACATAAACTGCACCTCTTTATGACATCCCAGTAGTTGAAAGCAAGCCCTGAGATAACCCACTTCTTCAGACAGTCTGTGGCCAGGTGGTGCACAGCAGGGAGCAAGGGCTCCAAAGCAGACACCCCCGATGCCCCCAGCTCACAGTGCGGTGGAATCACAACTTTTTTCACAAATAACCCACAGCTTATACGTGTGAAAGTATGGCAAGAGCTCCATCCTAGAATGCAGTGTCTCATTCTGTCCTTTCTCCTACAGAAATTCACATCATGAATCTTTAGGCTGCTCTGGACAGTCAGACCTCCATGGCTCTACTGACCATCACAGTTGCCATTTCCTTGGAGCAGGAGTCTGGCTGTGCTGAACAGCTCATGGTACAGGAACGTATAGTAACAGATCACGGAAGATGGCAAGAACACTCCTAACTAGCTACCTTTTGGCCTAATAAAAGATCCAGCCTTTACATCTAAACCTTATCTCACAGTATTGTCCATTCTTTAGCTTAAATGTTAAGATGGTTGGCATGAAAATAAGATGCTTTTATGTTTATTGTCATGTAACCCACCACCAGCAGTGGTCTGCTATACTAACCAGGGAGGGCTTGGTCCTTCCAATTGCTTGCAAAACTCTGCCTTGGAGCTAATGTGAAAAGACTAAAGAGTCACAGTCACTCTGCACAGTGCGCCGACTGCAGACACACCGACTCCTAGGAACCAGAGCCAGGCAACTGCAACGGCCTAAAACCTTTTCCACAGCAAACCAAGTCCCTAGAATGGAAATGAAATGGAAATGAAAAATATAGCTGCTCTTTTCTAAAACTGCAGTGTCTCTGGTTCACTGGGGTGCAAGTCACCCCATCAGAAACAGCTATGAGAAGCTCTATGTATCACTGAGCTCCCACTCCAACGCTTAAAACTGAGCTGGAGTGAAAACGGTAGTGCCTAGACTTCATGCCTAGATATGAAGAACGGACTGACTTCCACCTTTTCTGAGGAGGAAGACAACTTGACTTCCTTATAAAAATTCTTATTTTGCTAGCAAACAACCTAAAAATCATATTTCTCTTCTATATATATCTATGTATTTTAAATCCTGACATCAATTCAGTTTTTTAACAGATGAACAGAGGTTGAGAGCAAAGGAGTTAATTCAAGTAGCAGACAGGAAGGAAGGAAGGAAGGAAAGAACAAATAACAGAGTGAAAAAGGCCTGCATGCTATTTTTCAAAAATTCATTTAAAATCCATTGGAATTTGTCTCACACAAAGGTCTGCCATTCATCTAGGATTTCTTGCTAAGGGACAAAATAGTTCCCAGCACCTGGTATTACTTTAAACCAACCACCAGGTTTGTGGTATTCAGATCTGCAGAGATGCTCTCTGTTGCATTAGCTAGAACTGTAGGTGCAGAATAAATGATTTCTTCAACTGTCACATACGTCCCTGTTAAAAATCCAACAACTCCAATGACAGCTATAAAAACATCTTTAAGTATCGTCCATAAACTTAAGTTTTCTTTGTAGAAAGTGAGGATCTCAACCAGAGGCGGCAGAATCAGTGCCAGAGTGCTGCTGCTGACAGCTCCCACAAAAGAAATCACCAGGTCCAGGCGAGGGATCAAAACTGCTACAGCACCTGAAACACAAGAAGAGTAACAGTGGCTTCAGATTCAACATCCTCATGAAAAACAAAACTGTGACAAACACATAATCTAGTGGCTCAGGCTTTTTTAAAAGTTCTATTATTCACTATTTTGCAGCTACAGGTAGTGTGCACTATACAGATTAATGTATGCATTTGTGAGTAAGATACATCTTCATGCTCCTGTGAGATACTCGGTTTCAATTCTGAATTTCTGCACGAGTTGGCAGAGCTTCAAGTTAAAGTAATCTTGTATTTGCAGGGTAAATAAATTTGGCCAGCAAATCATAGCGAAATAGGAAATGTGAAATTGTATGGAGACATTTTATTTTTTTGGTGGTTGTTAGGTTTTTAAGATGAAAGAATAAAGTTCAATGAGGGCAGGGGAAGGGGCTGTTGCACGCTGACCTGGAGACAGTGGGCAAAAATATCTTATTATTAATGACTATATATTACTAATAATCTAAAAGTGTTATTCAAAATGCACCAAACCCGCTGGCCACTTGGCAGTCTCACAATCATTTAACTTACAAACTTGCTTCTTGAAAAATTTTGATCTATGCAATTACATTCAATTTGTAAATGCCACTATAATAGCTGTCCAGTTAACTAAATGAGAACCTAGCTCTGGCAAGAGAAGAGTCTGAACACCAGGTCCATTATGCTTTTTTAGCACAGCATGGCTGACCTCACCTCCCAAAATACCACCATTCACAGCAACAGTATCCACCGTGTTGGACCAGAACTGCTTCTGGTTTTAATCCCTCTGGCTGGCAAACCTAGGCAAGGTACCCCAGTATTAACTCAGACACACCAGTTGTCTTGTAATGTTTGCAGTTCTGGATTAGAAAACAGCTGAGCACAGGCCTCTATATGATCCCCTCTATGTGGAGGAAATGTCTCTCCTTTTTTCCCTTCCATGAATATATCACCTTCTGGCTGTCAGACATTATTGTAAATATCCATAGCATCTTCCTCCTTGCCATTTTCTGTCACTTCTCATCAAGATGAGGAAGCAATCGGGAAGACAGGGAACAGGGGAAACTGGTGTAAAAGCCAGTAGCAAATCAAAAATAGCACGCAATACGTTTTGGTTCTTCCATACCTCCCTTCTTAACTCTTAAGCCATAATAAAAGCATGTTTGCCTTTAGAGCGACTCCCCCACCAACAACATATTCTGTAAACAATGTTTATGGCCATAAACAAACGAAACAAGCAGGAAGAAAAACCTCACATAACAGAAGAGGATGAAAACCAGAAGGTGCTTATCAGCTTTATAATTTCCCAAGATGAGCTTTCTGTTTGCAGAGCATCTTTGCTGTGGGCTGAATGCCACCAGCTGCCTTGAATTCTGACATCTGATTATGAAAAGCAACATACTCAAGTTATGCTAGTGCTGATCTCCATCGAGAATATGTAACTTGAGGAAATCTGCGTTGGCAAACACACTCAAAATTCACTTGCAGAACACAACAATTATCTGCTACTACCAGGTAACCACGCACTATACATTTAAATAAAACCCCTAACTACAGAGATCTCACATAAAAAGGAGGTAAGATTGAAGCCCACAGAGGGATAATGGATTCTCCAGCCCATCTTATTTGACAAAAGCATATCATGCACAAGTCTCCCAAGAAAAATCAATTAATTTGTTCTTTCTTGTCATGACTGAAGTTTAACATTTTGTGATTCTACATAGCTGTGAGAGTGGCCAAAGGAAGCTTGGGCAGAGACAGAGGCGTCCTTTAGGAAACTTTAGGAACACCCTGACATTCAAAAATAGATAAGCCAGGTTTTGTATCCCACCATTATGTTGGATATATTCAATACCAAATAAGCTGTTTCTTCCATTGCATGAATATGACATTTAAAGACTGGAAATGCCGCATGTTTATGCATTACCTAGGACAAAGCCGAATGGAATGAGAAAGGAATTATGCCAAAGATAATAAAAGTTACAAAGTACCCATCTCCATAACTTTTGTGGCCATAACTCCACTCAGGCCATAAAAGTAGGCACCATGAGCGCCCTAACAATATAGGATGAGCGCAGACCAAACTGACTGGCAAGCTTGCTTCACACTTGCACAGTGATGCACAATTCACAAGTAATTAAAAAGTGCAGATGAAACACATTTGGTAAAACTCTCAGCTAATGAATATGTGGAAAGTGCTCTTCTGAAGCAAAGAAGATGGCTGCACATTTATTATCTTGCCAATTTAATAGATGTAGTGGGTGCATTCATTAAATATAGATTTTCAACTTCTGTAATAGACCTCTTTCAATTCTACATGTGTCCAGAATTTAGAGAGTACTCATTAATTTATAGTCCATAGTTTTGTGTGAAAAGTTTTGCTTTATTACAAATAATGAGAATATTTTTCACACTTTTTTATTTGGAGAAAATAGTTTTAGTTTATAATTGCTTCAGGTTACAGAAAAGCAAGATGCTGTGTGTTGGTTTGGATCTCATCAAACGTTTGTCTGGCTCATACAAATTTGAACGAATCTGGATGTTGCTGTGGGAGGAAGTTTGGAAACGTGTTTCAAGGTTTTAATTAGTGTCTTATTTATTCTTTAACAATCCAAAAGAAATACAACTCATGTTTATTACTTTCCAAAGAATGTCCTCAAGAGTTTAGAAAAGAGCCCAGATTCCAGCAGAAGTAAACAAGGAGCATTTCTACAGGTAGGGAGCCTAATTTTCCCAGCCATGCATAGGTTTTAAAAATACAACACTAAGAAGAAATTCTGAACCTTTAGCAACAGTCATGAAACTTTCTGGTTTGGAAGCTCTGGGAATCTCTACTGAAGGAGTAAGTCCTACAATATTAATACGACACTTATTTTTGGCCAACAGTTAAATTGTCTTCAGGCTTGAATGAAACAGCAAGAGCCACACGAACAACGCATCCTGCAGAGATAATGAGAGATTGCAACCTATTAATTCTACCTTAACTTTGCAGCCTAATCTCAAAAAGCAGTAATAATGGATTCTCCAGCCTGTGTCAGCCATACAGTCACCCATTTGTCTCAGTTGGGGCTTTTTTGGGAGGAACACTATAGTACAGTGTTTCTGTTTTCTCAAGGGACATATCATCCCAGTGGAAAGACTTCCTTAATTTTGCTCTGTTTATATTACAATGCTGCTTCTTGTACAACTTTCTCTGCTTGAGACAGAACCAGCACGTTACCAGCAAGACTTGCTTGCTGAGGTAATCTCAATGAGACCGCTGGGAAATAAAAGGTTTTGCCATCTCTTTACTGCTACCCAACCTAAGTGCATTCTAACTGGAGATAAAGTTAAATATGTGATTATCATATGCCAATACTTCCTCTAGTAATCAAATATTGAGCTACTTTATTTCTATCAAAAAGTAACGCATATGCCATGCTAAATCCCTGAGCAAGATGGACACTGCTGTAATTAGGATCTATGGATCTAAATAAATATTTAATTATAATTTTGGTGCTGTCCATACACAGATCAAAAGGAAAACATATTATGACTTCATTGGAAAATTTTAATGATACAGCTCACATAAAAAGCCTTTTTTCTATGTTTCTAGTAGAACTTAATTTATTTATAAGCATCCTATAGGAAGCCAGAAAGCAATTTTGAAATTTAAAAGGCTAATAATACTGGTAATTTCTACTAAATTTTCCTTTAGCTCAATAATAAAGCTGTTTAATATTTCTTTACTAAAATCATTAAAAGAAATTACTTTCTATGTAGACAAAATCTAAAATCTGGTACTAAGTATTCAAACATAATTCTGATAAAAAACAGGTCCACGGTATTTATACAAGTGCATATGAAGAAAAGAAGTAATACACGTTACCACATCAGTAGCATGGCCCAAGCAAATTGTCCTAATGGCAGCTTTTATGAACCTATATGGTCAAAAAGACTGACAGCTTTTTAAGTATAAGAAATGTTGGACGTTACTAGGGAGCAATAACTCCACACAGGTGAAGAGCAAAATAATTGTCCCAGGTGATATACAATCAGTTTTCTCCAAAGGCAGTGACAGTGCTGAAGAGGTCCCTGTTCTGCAGGAAGTCAGCACATCCAAAATGTAGTCTCTAATTGTACCACTTTCCCAGGACCAAATCAGAAGACTGGAGCACTGATGTATTAAAGACGAGTGTTCGACATACATACAACTTTCCAAAAGCCAAAACAGAATTGTATTTTCAACAGACAGATGCAGCAAAGGAATAGCTCATTGCAGGAAGAAAAAATGCCTACAATTAAATGTTTGCCAAAGAATTCTCACTGTAGGTAAAATGACACTTCAAAATATCAGCCCGAATCCTCCTTCCTATTCTGCTATCCCAGACTGTGCTCTCTGCCCATCTTTCCATATTGCAGTAGTGCTCACAGTCAAACTGCCATCCTCTTCTTCCCTTCACGCTACCGCATTGTTTCCTGGATCCTCTTCCCTAACACAGCACCTTCATATTTTCTTCCTACTCACTCCTCCTTTTCTGCAACACCCTCCTCCACACTGCCCAAGGTTTTTTCCATTACTTCCTAAGACAACAGAAAGCCATTTCTCTGCTACAGACTACCCCAGAAAGCTTAGCAGGTTTGGCTGCGAGGAGTTTACATGTGCAGGCTGGACAATGAGAAAATCAGGATATCTCAAGCAGTCATTTGATCAGAGGATCAGTATTGTGTTTTCTGTGCAAATGTATTTCTGTACACGCTTTCTATGTTCCACCTTGGCTTGAAGGCAGGCAAAACAGTGCATGCTACCCCTGGTGCATGCTACACCTTGACATTGCAGACTTATGCAATGACTACAGAAGCACAATAAAACATCTGTCTCTCCTTTAGAACACAGTAACATACTATGACACAATTAAAATAATTCACATTTTAAAAACAAATAACAAAATCTAACAGAATTTAGTATTTCAGGAAAAAGCAGTTTGTTTAAATAAGTAACAAAAAATAATGCCTTCCCTCAGAGTTCCAAAGTGAAAACTAAACTGTTTTGATACATTATGTACAAAGAAATACAAGACCAAGTAGAAACCTGTCATTAACCTTAAGATAAACTAATGCAAAGAATCACTTAAGAGCATTTGCAAATACCTTACAGAGCTTTGCACATAGGTAGAAAGATATATACATATGGATGGATGCAGTTTAAAAAAAAAAAAAAAGGATTTTAGATCCTGATGCTACAAAATTGTGAATTAGAAAATTATATGTTTTCTGGCTAAAAATGTGAATTAACATAGGGTTTAATGTAGTGTTTGTTTAGCTATTCTTTGAGACATCAAAGGACTACAAGATACATACAGAAGATAATTTCTTTAAAAATTATTTAGATTCAGTCTTTACCAAAAATAATTTTCTTAACTCAATTTCTTAAAAGCATGCTTTTAAATACAAGTTCAATCTCAAAACCAGAAACAAACAGAAAAATGAACAAAGCAGAAGATAAATTGCAGTTATACTACAAAGTGACAAATTCTACTTTCACACTGGAGAGAAAAAGAGATACAGCTTGCATGCAGGACAACCACACACATCATACGGTTTGGCTCTACTCCCTTTGGAATGAGAAACTCTTTCATCATTATCTTCCTGCAACATACAGTACACAGAGAGATAAAGTACTTCACATCATTTGCCCTCACGCTACAACTCACTGTTTATGACTGCTTTGTCCTATGTTAGTCGGAAAGACAAGACTCACACAGGACAAGATGGTTTAAATAACCTTACCCTTCACAATGCGAGGTAATCAAGGACACTGTCCCAAAACACAGCAGAGCCCTAACAACCGGTTCAGAGAATAGGCAGATTCATCCCTTCCCCAGAGCCCTCTACAGCAGTTTCTCAAACATGTTAAGTAAATTCATTTTTTACAGCACTTTGCATCAGAGATTTACAAAAAGTTTTATATTTGTGTTATTTTTATTCCTTGTGCAGAAAGATGCATAAAGAATGAAGTCAGACCCAACAGTGATTTAACGTGGGCACTGAGTCCAGTTTTCTTACCAGATTACCTAAAATACCTACAGCCAAGGCTAAGGACCAGCATTTATCACTGGTACGAAAGATCTGCTCCAGGACAGCGCTCCCCCCCATTCTCCACTCATAAAATCTCTGCTGTCTAGTTGTCTGTGCTTTACACAACCCCAAAATTCAGGCAGTGTAATTCATTCAGACTTCAGTTTTCAGGATCTGCCCCGTTTTAAGCAGAATTTGGTGTCACAACACTCTCATGCAGGAGGAGGCTGAGCGAGCAGGTACAGATTTACAGGGACAGAGTGGCAGTGACACAGCTATAAGGCAATTCTTCCCTCTCTGCACCTCCTCAGGGTCACCCACAATGACTTTCTCGCTCCTAGTCAAGTGTCAAAGTGGTAATAAATAAACAGCTTGGCCTTCTCACCCTGTTCTGTCTGCCCCTCATCAGATCTTCAGAATTAATGTCTTTTTCCTAAGCAACCCTCTTGGACAGCAACAGATAAAGCAAACGAGGCAGCGAGACACTAAGGAAGCTCCTCATGACGCAGGTCACAGGGAGCTGAAACACCAGGTGATCTTCCTAAAACCAGCACTTGGCACAGCACATGCTGGATTATCACAGAATCACAGAATGTTAGGAATTGG
>NW_010170812.1:0-739 GCF_000695765.1 Mesitornis unicolor | reverse complement strand
ATGATGACCATGGGAAGAACATGGAGTGATGATGACCATGGGGGGATGGTGACCTTGGGAATGACCACAGACATGGAGGGGATGATGACCATGGGAAGATCATGGGGTGACGGTGACCATGGGGATGACCACAGGCATGGAAGGGATGATGACCATGGGAAGAACATGTGGTGACAGTGACCATGAGGGGATGGTGACCGTGGAGTGACCATGGCCCTGGAGGAAGGGTGGTGGTGCAGGTGGGGACCGGCAACCCGGTGACCCCCAACTTGTGGGCGCTGCAGTTTGACATGAACGGGGACGGAGAGATCAGCAGCGTGGAGATGCGGGAGGCCATCGCGGCGCTGCTGGGGGAGCAGCTGAAGGCGCAGGAGGTGGACGAGATCCTGCAGGACGTGGACCTCAATGGGGACGGGCGCGTGGACTTTGATGGTGAGGGACACCCCCCATTCCCTGCAGCCCCCCTGCCCCACAGCACGTGGCCAGGGGCCGCAAGGTGGGGCTCAGTTCTGAGTGCCCTCACACACCTCCCTCGCCCTGCAGAGTTCGTTATGATGCTGTCATCCCGGTAACGAAGCCGCCAGGCAGAAGGGAATGCCCCAACCCCACCCCAAATCTGTGTCTGGCTCTCCCTGTCCAGCCCAACCTCTCTACCAACATTAGGGTTCAGAGTGAACAGCTGGAGTGGAGCCTCCATCTGGGAACGGGGCAGACGTGAGACCCCCGACCCTAATGGTCC
>NW_010170811.1:45984-64982 GCF_000695765.1 Mesitornis unicolor | reverse complement strand
CACTCCCTCCCAACTTAGTGTCATCTTCAAAGACTGCCTCAACATCATTTGAAACTACAGACTCATATGGCATATAGTAGAATAGCTACAATGCAAGATAAGGCATATAGAGAACACAAGGCTCAGTGCATTAACTCTCTGCATAATTCATGGAGTTAGTCATTATTTACTACAACTCTAAAGAGGCTACCAATAGCCCCCTCAGGAATTACCACTTGCACTGCACTCATAGCAGCAGCATTCATCCAGTTAAAGCCCAATATAGCTCTCACAGAAAATGAAGCAGAGTGTTATGGAGATGGAGAGTTGTTTAATATGTGGTCCCATGCTGCACACTATTCAAACACTTTCTGGAGAGAGGATTGCTCCTTTCCTCCTGCAGTTCCAGACAGGGCTCTGTATTGGGTAGCTACACACACTGCAGCAGTGGCAGAGAGGTCTAAAGGTCAAAATCTCCACTAGCGTTAAGTGCCTCTTCTAAGGCACCTAACACCTTATATTTTTGGAAGACATAGCACTATATAGCATTTGCCGTGCAAAAGGAACAGATTTTGTAGATTTAACTTGTGACAGTGAATCCAGAGAACTTCCAAAAAGCTTATCTCAGATGCTTTATCCCAGCTAAATGTTTAAAAATTTGGATGAAAGAAAAAGACTTTTTTTTAACATTCATGAGATACTATAAAAAGTTTGGTTTGAATGTCTTGGTTAGCATGAAAAGAGAATGCAATGGAAGAGGCAGACAGAGATTTCATATCAGTAGATAAATGCCTGAAATTGCAAGTCTTTCCTCTTACTGCAGTTCATGCTTTGTTTCCTGCACATCCTCCCATTTCTGCAAAGGTCCTACAGAAAACAGTTCATTCTTTCACTCCTTACACTATTAACTATATTTTAAATGGGAAGCTGAAGAAGGGTTCAAGATTTCACCTCTAATCTTTAGAAATTCTGCTCCATAAAGCTTCATGAAAATACTGTGAAAGTAAAGTTTCTCAAGACAATTGGTTAGGGAGTCACAGCTATCAGTGCTGCAATTTAATATCAATGCTCCCTTTAAATAAATTGTTATTACAGCTTTTGAGTTAAGAGGTTCAGAGACTGAGCTGTACAGTTCACACTGTCCAATGTTTACACTGTCTTAACTTGTAATTAAATAAAATCCTCAAATTTTATAAAACTGAGCAAATTTGCAAGGTGCTAAGACTGCCTTGTCCCAGTCTGATGGGAAAGCTCTTGGACTAATGGCCATCTCTATTTTGCAGGAGAAGAGGGCTACAGACCGCTAAATGAGAAGTGTGGTGTTCATGGCTTACTTTGGTCACTTCTCTATTACCAAAGCCAGCCTATGCCCTTAGTGATTATCATCACTACCAGTGATCAATTGGAGGAAAAGCTGGAAATTGATTTCTAGCTTCAGTTCTGTTTTCTAAAGAAAAGACATTTCTAGCCTCTTTCTTTGTGATTAAAGCCTTCGATGTGCAAGCTGCTAGAAAACTGATGTAACCATATTGTCAGGATGGAGCGAAACAAGCAGCTGGGATACCCATCTGCTGCAGTAAGGAGCTAAGCTAAAAATCCTCCTGACATACTCATCTGAGGTAAAATGAGTCAATAAAATTGTATTTTTAATCCATAGAAGTACCTCACAAATTCCGTCCTTTACTTCCCTTTACCCTACCCCTTTACAACATACTTAAACCAGTATTAGCCAACAGGGTCAGGGGTTTTAGCCAAGTCCACAGTCTACTATATGAACAAAATCCATAGCACATAATTTATGTTTAATATCAAGGACATAATTTGCCTCATTGTCTTCAACAATTCTACACAAATGTGTCAATTGTGGTGCTTCCTCTGCTCTGTCGATAGTTCCCACAATTGCCACTCCAGTATGATGGAGTCACTGGTGTCACTGACGCAGCATCAGGCATTTGGTGCAGTCTCTTCCTCTGGTGTGCTAGTCAGCAGCATAAATAAATTGTAACACACCAGTTCCGCTGCCTGTGACTCCAGAAACTGAGAAACAGGGAATGGTATTTTAAGCAGTATTTTAAAATATGATAAAAGACTGATACAGATGAGAGATGTCATTTCTTTTTAGCATGGGAAAAGACCAAAGAAAGACAGAAGGAATTTGAGAGTTTTAGATATGTATAATTTAAAAATAACTGTAATTCTTAATATCAATAAAGTTAAAAATGAAGTCACACAGCCTTTCTCCCTTTGTTATTTTTAATTACAGTACTTTTTATATAAATAATACATTTAGTTTCTCTTCATGGTCTTTTAAAATATTTTTCTTCTTATGTATCTTTTTAATTCTGTTCCCGCTATTATAGTTTTCCATCTTATTTTTACCAATTTAAATGTTTTATTCTGCAAGTACAAACTATTTCTGCTTTTCTACTTCTTGATCTTGGTTTGGTTTTCTTTCTCTCTTCTTATTTCAGTTCTTATTTTTTGAAAATATTTGAAACTTCAACACAACTCAGAGAATGGCCTCTTATTTAGACTACTCAACTTTAATAATTTTTTTCAGAATAGAATCTTAGAATGAAGAAATTTCCTTTCATATAACTTCATATTTAATTAAGAATGTTAAGATATTGAATATAACAATAATTTGGTTAGTTTATATGCTTATGTAAGGATATATCAAAATGCTTATGACAGAGACAAAATACTGAATTTTTTCCAGGTAAAATATTTTATAATGCAAAACATTATTATTTTAACAGAGAAAGCATTTTATTTGCAGTAATTGTAATCTACAAAGGCCCTCCCCCTCCTTCTTAGCTCTCAAAACAATTTCTCTATTTGTTTTTTAAACAGAGAAAGGCAGAGCAAGAACACAAGATAGAAACAAGGCAGGAAATTGGTCACAGTGTGGGACTTCAGGGTATGTGCACCTTTATACAAACAATAAAAATAAATCCAAAGTACTTGAACCATCCTGCTCTGAGGAGTCTGGGCTACCATTACATTTATCTTTGAAAAAAGAGAAGGTAATTATTTACATGTATTCTCTCACTGGTGTACTGAATGTTGTCAACACATCAAAAGAGATATGGACTATGTCCATAAGATTATGACTGTATGGCATTATGACTATATAAGTTCATAAATATCAGACTAAAATAGTTTCACGGAAGATGCATAGACCTTAATGCTATAATTTCAAAACCTTTTTCCAAGCAGAGCTATAATTCTGCTCTTTCATATATTCCCCATTATGATCTTCCTTCCTGGGGCTCAGTTTCCCTGTTTTTCCCCCGTATCCAACAGCTTCAGCTACACAGCTTTCTCAAGTACGTCATCATTTAAGAAATGTTTAAGGGTCAGCACTTTGCATGTATTCATCTGTACTGAGAAAAAGCATAAGGAGGCAGCCCCATGCAAAGCCTTAGTACTACACTGGCTGTACCTTGCCAGGCACCATCAGCAACATCCTCTACCCAAAGGCTCAATGGTTGGGCGGTAGACGTGAGGCACCAGGCTGCGCACCTGTGCCCATCTGTGGTGTCACACAGCCCACCAGCCACCAGCCCCTTGACAGGATCACAGGCAATGAGCACAGCTCAGAGGACAAAATTAAAAGGAAAAAAAAATTCCAAAGAGACAGCATTATACCATGGCTTATCTGCTATGGTAAAAAGAAGTTTAAGAGGTATAAATAGAAAGCAGAACTCTTCTCTCTAGCATTAATGGCGCACTGAGAGGTTTTTTTTTTAAGTGCTCTTCAGATTTGGTGCATGAATTATCGCCTCTAATAGCTGATAATTAAACCACTTCAGCAAAGCTGTGAAATAGAGAGGACTAGCAATAAAATCTCAATCTCACCTGGCAATTATTTTGAAACTATGCTCCAAACAACCAGATAAATAAATCTGTCTACGTCACAGGCAATTCTCTGCAGACTGACAATTCCATAAATAAACACACACCACAGATGCACACATCCATAGCCACATCTATATGTATAAGCTTCAGTGAAATATGTAATAGGTCTCAAAATCAATTGCACAATCAAGGAGAAGAACATGATAGGACTGGAGATGTACTCAATGACCTCTCTTGAACACTGTGTAACTGGCTGAAGAACATAATACAAAAAGTTAGAAAAAAAGAGCTAATAAGGAGATATTTTTCATCTATGGAATTTGAAAAGCTGTCTGGAAATCCTGCTCATTGTTCTGTTTTAAAAGTAAAACAAACTGTTCCAGGAACAAGTATCAATTTTGCCATTAAAGGAAAACTACCCATTCATAAATATTAAGAGATGATATTATCCTTTTCCATTACTACTTTCTTATAGGCAAGAAAAGAAACATAATCCACATCCAGGAAAACAATAGATAGCTTTAGAAGCTATAGAGTCTACTCATCCAACACATCTCTTAAATGGAAAACTGGAAGGACATTTTGGGAAGCTATCTCACTACGGAAAGCAGTAAGAAAGAGCATCCTGTAAAAGACTCTGCAGTGCCACAGACAGACTTCTACAGACATAGAAGGGACAGTACTAAGTATTTCAAGCCTTTTTATCTGATGAAAAATGCCCTTTGTGTTTCTTATCTTCTAAAAAGAGAAGGCTCTGTGCTCTATATTTGAAGGATAAAACAAACAAACAAAAGCCTCATACAGTAATGTGAGAACCTTTGTCCTCATTAGGAAGCTTAACATTTAGAATCTTGTAATAAAATTATGGGTTACAGCTCAGAATTTCCCTGTACTCATCCCCCCTTAGAAATCAGGAGGCTTGGAGTTAGTCTGTTTCAGTACAGGAAAATTCTTGATAGTTGACTGTGAATTTTCCACCATTAATTCGTAATCAACTCCAAGAGCTTCTTTTAATATCTTTACTCTCTTCTCAAAATTGTGAAATTTGCTTTGTAATTATAGTATTCAAAACCTACTGACTTTCAAAAACAGTTGAGTTTTGACATTTCAAGGTGTGCCTAAAGTATGTTTCCATCTCTTCTTTCCAAGTATGATAAAAAATTTTGCTTGTTTTTGTTTACACAAAAGATGGTGTCTTCCTATGGCTATAGGAAAATACATAATTGAGGAGCAGCTGCAATAACAGCACTAAGTGTGCAACCATGAAAAAAAGATGTTGGAAGGGAAGAGGACACTAGCACCACACGCGGGAGTAAATCAAGAGGGGAGAGAAAGGTGTTCACTGTTAAAAACATGGTACAGAGCAGAAACATCTGAAAACATTTTCTGGAGGGGATAACTTTATCATCAACCCTGAAAAGCTAGCCACTACAGAACAGGGAAGATGAGGTAGAATCAATCCTATGCAAAAGCTCAATCCCAACTAGATGATGCCATTTGAAGAGGAAGGCCATTTGGAGCAGAATGAAACAGAGATCTACTTTGCCTCCACATGAGGCTTCTCTTCTTGATGTTTTGCTATATTTTTTTTTCCTAGAAAAACTCTTGAGTTATTCCTAATTTGTCCAGCAAGAAGAATATCAGGCCTAACAATTCATAGATATTATTGAATGCAGAAATGTCAGTGCTGAAGGGAACAGTGCCAGTGAATAAAGTGTTTTCCCTAATGAATTTATATATGTCATTAGAATTGAACTCTTTATTTTATAATCTGTACAGTCACTAAAAATAAATATAAAACCAAATGCTTAGATAAAGCCATCATCACTTACGATAGTCATGTTTCATGCAGTAGCTTTCATTATAGTGTAGGCAAGCAATGACTTTGTTTTTGCAGTACCAAAACCTCCCACTCTATAATCTACATCAGAATGAAAGAGATAGAAGTTTTCAAAATTTCTCCAGAGCTGACAAGGAGAGAACAGCAGCAAGAACAGCAAACAAAGAACATTTCAGTTTTGAAAAGCTCCTGCAAATTTTGATTTGTTATGAAAGGCATGTTTCAGATGAGTCCTACTGCATCTGGAAGGTTTTCACTGGAAAAATCATATTCTTATAGAATTTGGATATATTCACACATTTTTAATCCAAAGTCATAATTGAAGAATTTTCTTGTGAAGAATGAAACAAATGCAAGTTGTAAAGTTTCTGAGCAATTTTTGTCCGTATGTGGAGGTTCTGTCTGGGGAGGGAGAGGGTAGGCTGCAGCCTATTTTCACTATATTAGCTCTACTACTTTGGTGCAAGAAGCAGTATATGAAAAAGCCTCTGGTGTCATCATTTAGTTGCTTTCTGACAAGCAGTCTATTGTTATTTAACTCACTTTCCTCTTTGTCAAATGCTCTATCCATTTCACAGATTAATGACTTTTATACCTGTATTATTATTTTATATTTCATGGTACTGTTTCATGAAATAGCAACTCAAATTTAAAATAAAAGAAGATGAGGCAAAAAAAAAGAAAAAGTACTGAAATAAAAAGATTTTTCAAACAGGTCTCCTGGTTTCTGTCCCAGTCTCAAAAGACCAAGCCTACAAAATTATGACAGTCATACTATAAAGCAAGGTACATTACAGGAATCCCTGAAGCAATTTATGCCAAGAAAATATGACCTCAAATAACTGTGCTAATACAAAAATTAACTGCACTGGTAAATTAGACAGAGATTGATAGGTTTTTACATATAAAGCAGTGAAAAGTGCAGTGGATAGAGAGATAGCCACGTCAGTTCTAAGCGGACTGTGAGGAACTGCAGATGGATCTTACAACACCGACCATCCAAGTGGTTAAATACAAGATTAAATTCAGCACCACTAAGTTCAGTGCACGTGAGAAAAACAATTTTAACCGCATGTATACTTCAAGAGCCTCTAAATTACCTAATAACCCTCAGGAAAGAGATTTTAGACTCATTGTGAATGCTCTCACAAAATGTCAGCTCAGTGCCTAGTGATGGTCAAAAGAGCAAACATCATCTGAATTGTTAGAATAGGAATAGAGAGAAAAGCAGAGGAGAAAATATGCTGCCGTAGAAATCAATGTTGCACCCATTTCTTGAATCCTATGTGCAGTTTTGGTCCCACTATTACAAAAATGATAGAGTAGACCTAGAAAAGGAGCAGAAAAAGGCAATAAAAATCAGATTATTGAATGGCGTTTTTGAGAAGAGAGACTAAATAAGGCATGACTCTTCAAGCAATGAGTAAGGGGAAATACAATAGAGGTCTATAAAATCAGGTTTGCCAGAGAGATGCTGCAGGGACAACATATACTGACAACATGTGCGACCAGTCATACAAAAATATTATTAGACAGCAGATTTAACACTAACAAAAGGAAGTACTTTTTCAAACAGCACATAAATTGTAAAACTCATGGTCACAGGAAGTTCTGAAAGCCAAAAATATAAATTGGTGAGGGATTAGACTGGCTTTTAAATGCAGCAGCATGGGTGTGACCTCCAGCTAAGGCAGTTCCCAAGTAACTAATTGCTGGAAGTCAGGAAGGCCAGGCTGGAGAGCACAATTTCCAATACGCTTTTTAAGATCAGAATATTCAGAGAGTAATATTTTCCTTTCTGACTTGTGAACAATAAAAAGCATTACTATGCATTTTCATTCTCTCTGGAAATACCGCCTATTAAAATATTCCTGTTCTCTTTAAGAAAGAAAAGCTAAATATCTGGTTCTTTAATACCATTTCAGGCTGAAACTACCTTATGCTACTGCCTCTCACTGAAACTGGGATAGAGGAGAAGTAAATGGTCCTTTTTTGTTCTTAGGTTTTTGCTAAATATCTAGTAAAAAGGCTCAAAGAATCACAGATTCCTTAACTGTTTCTAAACAGATGCTGAAGGGAAAGTAACATCCACAGTGCATCTAAGTACAGCTTTCTTAAAGTATCATGTAAGAGTTTTCTTCCTTGTCATGTCAGCTTCACCAGTTTTTTATGACTTACAGAAGCTTTGTGTCAGTAAGAGAAATCACATCCGAACTGCATAACTCAAAATGTTCTGGTGTTATACAGCTGATAAGTCTAAACTCAAGCACTAGAGAAAAGGATAGCAAAAAAGTGTATCTTCCTTAATGGTATGATCAGGTAGTTTTACTTCAAGGACTCTGTAATGTCTTGGTTTGTCTGACATAAAGTTACATCACTAGAAATACCTTCAGAAATGTCAGAAAACCATTTTTTTTAGCTTTCCTTGTTACCAGAAGAACAAGAACTTTCTTATGATTTATATTTCCATTTCTGGAAGTATATGGTACTGCCTATGCTGTTCATAACATGAGATAAATAGCAGATCCTCAGCCATTTCTGTAGCCCTCTCAATATACTGATCTTAATGGAGACCCTAATGGATCCTAACTGTACTTCTGCAATAAATATGTCCTATGATCTATCTGCTGTATGTTGAGTTTGGCTGCTTTAAGATCTTACTGTACTTTTTCAAGTCCAGCAGCTGCAGAATTTGGACAACAACTCAGCTGAATATCCTGCCTGCAGCAAGTCTGGAGAGCTCATTAGGCAAAGCTTGCAGGGAAACCATTGGAAGGAGACAGGGGTAACCAACTGAAAAAACATTTATTTCTGTGCCATGATTGGAATGCAGCCTCTTTTTATAGCAGCCAAGGCTGTTGCTTGCATAGATCTACATGTAAATAAATACTGTCAAGTTGGGAAAATGTGTATTGAAATGCTGCTATACTTAGAAGCTGTCTTTATATTTTGAAGTTTTTTATGATCTAATAATTGACAAGGAATGAAATTTTTTCTTTTTGTTTTGTTTTCCTCTATGTACAGCTTGCAGGGGTGGAGGTACTGAGCAAGTGATAGTAAAGATGAACATAGACATTTCTGGAAAAATGCTGGATTAGTTGCAGATGGATGAGGAGGGTGCTGCTCTTCTGGGTGCAGTGCAGTGTCAGTCTCCTGCTCCTGCTGTCCCACTGAAACCTCATGGGATGACCCATACCTCCAACTATGGTTTCCACAGCTGCATCTGTGCAACCTCTGCATGGTTAAAGGAGACAAACAGACATTTTTGAGGCACAGTCAATCTCATACATTTTAGTTGTTTATTTGAGGTTAGGATGAATTACACTCTACAAGCAACTATTTATTTCTACTGACTTTAAAGGAGTCTGGATGTTTTGCTGTGGTGTAGCCACCTGTAGTGTAGTATCTATAGTCAACTGCTTGCTTTCCTGCCAAGCCTACACCCACCAAATCCCTACCTCAATTTCCTTTGTCCATATTATCTTCCCTGGCTGAAAATGAATAGTACCAACCCTGTTTTTACTGTGGCCCTTGGTTTTGAGACACAAAACCTCAGTGGCTACATCCCTATTTCCATTCTCAGCTCTGTAAATACTAAGCCGTTATCATCACCTGCTAGTCTGAACTCAGTTACACTGGATTTGATGCCAGTTGCATTGGTTCCCTCATGTTTTCCAGGTGGCTGCCTATGCCTGTAAAAGAGGAGACAACAGCATGCCCTATAATCACTCCCATTCCCCAGGGGTCTGGTTAGACAAGCTTTGCTTTTTCCTTTCCTTAGAGCATAATTCTTCTGTCCTTCGTCATGGACGCAGTCCCAGTAGTGTCCAGGAGAATTACTCCCTTGAGTTAATATTGCTGAACCTCTGTTTCTTTTCTCTTTAATCATGCTAATCTTCATCTTTTATTCACTACCTGATAACAACGGAACTGCAAGCTCTTCCTTACCTTCATCTAAATCTTAGGCAATTATATGTAATCCATTTAGAAATTCTAGGGAAGATGGGAGATTTAACTCTTTGTTAGTGATGCCATAGGTGAGTTAGTCATCTGGTGATTCACAAATCAGTAAAGAAAAATCTGATAGGCAAAGGTGTTTGTTTGGTTTTTTTTATATTTGAATTTTTTTTTGGCTTGAAAGTAATTTCTTCTCCTGCTTTGTAAAATGCTGAAAGTAAAACTGATCTCCAGACATCACAGCATTTCACTGGGTGGCAGAAAAGAAACAGGCTGATTTTTAAACTGCTGCTATGGCTATTCTGATGGTCTGTCAGGAAGCCAATACTGTTCAACACCTGTATGACTGATTATAGCTCAGTCCTTCAGTAGACAACCAAACAGATGTCACCACCAAGGATGCCCACTGGCTGCTGAATAACATTTCTGCTGCAGTGACACAGCCTCAATCAGGAAGAGAGGGGATCTTCTCAGGGAGGTAATTACTTCTTACTGATATGAAATCTGGATACTGAAAACAGTAAGGCTTCTAAATAGTGTGGTAGAGGGAACAAATTTAAAAAGAAGAGAGGTATCCCACCTACATCACCTACAAATGGTGAATATGAGCCTAGCAACAAATATTTTTCAGAACTAGACTGAACTCTGAACAAGTATCTTCTCAAAGTGCCAGGGCTGACAAATACTGTATTCTTGACTGCACTAACACATTATTCAGTCAGCACAACACATTCTAGTGAAGAAATGCTCTTTGCTTTGAGCTGATATGTAGGAATGCTACCAAGACTCAGGCATGGCATTCAAATATATTTCTAGTATGTTTTGCATAAGCCATTTCTAAGGAAGAAAAAAGCTTCTGAAATATGAAATTTACACTAAAAACAATATTGATGGCTTCATGAGTTATTGCCGCATTTGAACAGTAACCTGTGTGTTTTTCCACCTCCTGAAATGCGCTGTGATAAACATGCTGAGATAGTGTTAATGATAGTGATATGTAGTCAGTTCACACAAGAAGAAATGTATCTGAGATATGCATTCATCACAGCTTTAGTAAGCTCTGGAAATAAAACAGGATTCTTGCCTCTATGTAGTCAGGTTTCTTGCTAGAGACAAGAGCAGCATTTTAACTATCTGCTGAGTCGCTACTTCCTTTCACTGTATTGCAACTTTGAAACCTTTTCTCAGTCTGACCTAGCATGGATTTTTGTTTCCTGGGGATGTTTTTCTTCATTTTTAGCCTCTTAGTAAACTTGATATGGTCAACAGTTGAATGTGTAAGGTGTATTTATTTATTTAGTATTTTGGCTAAGTCCCAGATAGCTCTTCTACTACTTCATTTATACTCAGAACATCTATTATTATTTACAAGGAGTTGGGCTAGAGCGGTTTTATGTGAATGCCTAAAACATCATGCATAAATCTATACTGAGTTCCCCTTTTCATAAAGAGACTAACTCAGAAGAGGTAAACTTTCTCTGGAGACAAAGGCTGTGGTCAAATCCTGCCCACAGAAGTAAGCACATAAACTTGAACTATACTGGAGTGCCTTACACAAACTTACTGCAGATATCTGTGGCAGAACACGAAACAAACATTTCAACCCTCAAGAAATTCCTGGTTCTTGCACCGTGCTTTGTAGAACAACATGTTTATTTTTGTCAATATTTTTCATATGAGTTGTGATACTTAAAATGGTCCCTTGAGACATTTGGTATATCTGCAGAGCACCCCAGACAGTTTTGCATTGTTGAAGAAACCTGTATTTACATAGCACACAAAGATGCTGTGACTTTGGGACCCTCTGTTGTCTGTGCGGCACTTCAGGCTCCCTTGCAAGATAGGGTGCTTCATCTGGGCAGAGTGATGCGAGCTGGTGGCTAAGCAAGGAGCAGGGGCCCCAAGCGCATCCAGACACTGGGAACAACACAGACTGCTAGAGCCTCGGCTCCTCTGTATGAAACCGCTAGATCCACTTGCTGTGATCTTCCTGGGGTTGCTTGCATCATCGAGAAGTCAAGCCATGGGTTGCTCTCTTTCTCTTCTGTTGCTCCTTGGCTGTGGTGGGCCTTTCTGTAGGTGACCCCTGCCCACTCCATTTTATATTCTGGACACAGTAATTGCAGCATTTTGTTCTGCCTCTATCTCAGGAAAATAAGAGATAAAGGTTCTAGGCTCTAAATAGAACCAGCCATCCTTTTAGGGGAGCTTTGTAACTCAGAAGGGCGGAAGGATCAAGAAACTGACTCAAAGGAAAAGAAGGCCTGAACCAGAGTATATAAAGACCTGGTTTATTTTAACATTAACTTTAACTGGCTTTGCACCAGGCCCAAATCTGACAAAGTTCTTTGATGAATCAGATATTTAAACGAAGCCAACTGAGAGGACCTAAAGAAGCTATGTACACAAGACATTGCCAAATTCCACACATGCAGCAATGTGCAAAGTGAAGTGGCCAAATGTTTCTTCAGAAAAAATGTAGCCAATTTGTAGATAATATGCAGCTTTAAAGCCAATCTGTGTTACACTCTAGGCGTGAATATTTTGTTTGACTAGCACAGAGGAAACATACAGCTATCTAATTGCACATCTCTCAGCTCATCTGCACTGATTAAGAACCAGAGAGTGATAAGATAGGGGCCAAAGACTAGTCTTTCAGCTAACACTTGAAAGGCCATGTGCCTTCTTGTTAGCCTTGTATGAACCCTGATGATGTGGTGGAAAGGAGCAAGGAGCATCTGTCAGTTTAGACTGCATGTTCAGGCACACAAATAGTGTGGGCTATGACTGTGACAACAGGGAAGGCTCAGCTCAGCTCTTACCTCACTACTGTAGGCCCAAGGGAATGTGTCATTACCTTTTCCAGGGGTTTTTTAGGGGTTTCAGAGCTCCTTCTCAAGTTCCTTAGGAGCATGTCATTCTACCCTGCTCTGAAGATCTTCAGCAGGTCCCACAGAGGGGTCGCATTGGGTCACCCTCAAGCACATATCAATATGGGGCTGGCTACAAATGCTGAGGTATTGGGAAAGAAAGGTCCACACATCTTCAGGATTATCAGTGTCTTGAGGCCACAACTTTGTCTGCTTGTAGATGTACAGCAGTCACTGTAGACTTAGACATATTACCAGCATATCATGCCACCAGAGTTTATTTTACACTAACTGTGGACTTACTGTCATATACATATTTCAGTAAATATCTATTTACTTCTAGTAAATATCTGTTTCAGTAAACATCTACAGCAGATTTCTACAGTGAATGCCATTAAGATAGCTGTGAATCAGTGAACCAGAATTTTTACTTCTGCTACAAACTTGGTAATAAAACACATTGTCTTTACTGATACCAGCACTGTAAGGCTGTTGAAGAATTGATAATGACCTTTCAGTCTTTATTTGCCAATAAAGAAATTGTAACTTGACAAAGAGAAAAAGGTAGTTGGTAGCCATTATTTAAAATCAGAAGCTGCATCTCCAGAAGACATTTTCACTCCATAAGCAGAATTATTTTAAGTTTTATGCAACACTATTGAAGAGCTGTAAGGGAGATGCTTAGCCCAACACAGCATTTTTTAAGATCTGGTGGGGAAAATAAAAGATTCGAATTGTGAATTGGCCTTAAGGGCTTTGCAATGTGGGTAAGAATCTCAAATAGCTTTTGAGATCCATTGGTAAAGCTCCCTTCTGAGCCTAACGTCAAATCCCTGGTGCAAAAAGACTGAAAAGTACATGATGACTTTGTGATAGTCCTGAGGCCAAAGGAACAGAGACGGCACTTAAACATTTGTCTAAATTCCACATGGGGCCTCTGCAGCCCAGCACAAGACCTAGGGTATGACCAAGAAAGAAAGGTAGTTCAGTGAAGAACATTGCTACAGTGCACTTATGTGCATTATAATATGTCTTCTTTGGAAGTAAACTTGTGTTTTTTCAGACTAACTCATTTTTTTAATTGTAGATTAAGGAAAACAATGTTCAGAATTAAAGAAAATACAAGCTTTTTGTGAGAGATCATGGTCCTTCTGCAAGGAAGACCAGAAATCTTGAGCAGCAACAGAACTGTTACCCCTGCAGACAGTAGTACATTAATGCATACAATGAAAATGTCAGTTGCCTAGCTGATAGAGCTAAAACCTCACATGACGTTAGCTGGTTTGACTTAAATCTCAGTTTGGACAGTTTCCAGGAAAGAACATAAAAAATATTATTTCCATTCTTTGTGTTCTTCTGAGAAAAGGATTTCCTTCTAGTGTTTACAAAAAAATAAAATCAGTAATTCAAATCAGGTATTTCCAGTAGAGAAATAAGAATATGGATGTCATAATGAAAGTTGCTGGTAAAATGCAATCTGACTGAACATAAGTCCATATTCAAAAAAGTTCTTTTAAACTGAAATAGGTGCTGGAAAGAGCATAAGGATCAAGGCAGAGGAAGTTTCAAATCTCTGGTAGTTCTTTTTAGATGAACTTATGATGATGATTATACACACATAAAGAACCAGAAATTCAAGGGATTTAAGGAGTTAAAGAATGTCTGTGGTACAGATCAGGATAATACCATCTATGAAAACTCTGTTGTAGACCAAGTAGTTAAAATGTGACTCAATGAACTGAGGAGGCTTCCTGCTTTTTGTTACTATTCTGTATTATTTGCTCAGTGCTTACAGGGCATTCTTGACTGTGCGTGATACAAAGACAGCCCCTTTCCTACAGAGTAGAGGGGGCTTGTAAGATTTACATCTGTAATGTATAACTGGTACTCATAGACTGTTATTAACCCTACTTTTATGGGCTTTGCATACAATGGAGAGTTATTAAGAGGGCTTTGAAAGAGAAGTCATAGGTAATTTGGCAAACTCTTAATGGGAATTTGGCTTTCTGCATGTTTTCCATACACATATTCCACGTCCATGTCTAGCCTTCTTTCCTCATTAATCTGATTTCTTTCTGATTGTTCTTTGCCCCAGAGTTTTTTTAAAAAAGCTAAAAAAATAACCAAAACAAACAAACTAAAACCCAAGAAAAACAAGAGAGACGTTTAAAATTAGTTTCATCTCAGCACATAGAAACCAGAAGAATATTCCACAGTACCCATAAAATAACAAGTTCTGTTTTAAAAAAAAATGTCTTAAGAAGCTGCTGAAATGTCCTTTTTTTTTTTTTAATGGAGCCCGTTTAATTTACAGTAAGTCAAGAGGCAGGAGGGATGAAAAAGTTAAGCTCATGCTGTTAAGAACAATTATCCTGGCCCAGAGACATATGTAGCCCCAGAAGGTTGAACAGACCACCATAGCTTAAAGGCACTAAGATAAAAGGGCACGTGCTGCGTAGGCCCAGTGGGAGCAAGGCCACAGCCTGTAAACAGAGCCCACTCAGCTTTCATTTGATTTGTGCCCCTCTCTCTCCCCCTCTCTCATGTTTTTCTTTTTTTAATTTTGATTTACTTAATAAGACCCTGGTGTATTCATTGGGAAAAAAAGAGAATGGTAGCTGGGACAGCGTGACAATATTAATCTAACTTTTGCTACAGACGAAAATAGCTGGGCCAAGAATCATGGCAGCCTCTCTTTCTAAAAAACTGAAGACGCTAAAGCAAGATGTAAAGTAAAATAAATGAAGTCAGGGGACATTTAGATTCAGCACCAACAGAGTAGCAGCAACTATTCTTTTTTTTCCCCTGTCTCATTAATCATGCTGGTTTATTGTTGGGATAATGATTTCACAAGTTCATGTAGTACACAAAAGGATTATCCTCAAACTGCTTCTAGCACTTGGCATTTACTTATACATATGCCAGTATCTCTACATTAAAATATGAGGATATTTTTTATTTTCTTTTTTCTGTTGCCCAATTTTCCTGGAAAATGAATTGAATGTTGTTCTCGAGGATGGAAATAAATAAAAAAATAATACTTCAGATAGCAATTAATAAAGGAGATCACATATTTTTAAAAAGAAAAGAGTAAAGGAGATAAAGACAGAAAAATAAAGCAAATGGTTATGTAGTTTAAGGGGCTAAGTCATAGCTCTAAAAAAGGATACGATATTTTGTTAGGGGTCTAGGTACTTTTTTTTTAAAGAAAAAGCAGAAAAATACCTTTTGGTAGCTGAGTTCAGATTTCTAACATAACAGAATATCAAGACCCTTGTTTCTCTGATTTCAACCCTCACTATCCAGAAAATTGTGTTACCTATCTGTCCCAGAGACTAAACGGAACTTGCTTCCGGATGCCTGTAAGAAGCAGTGTATCTACCTGAATTCTTAAGCACTTAAAGCTTACTGATTAAAAAACTTTCATTTTTCTTTACAGGCTGAGAGACCAATTAAATTATTCATTATCCCTCTCTGTTTTCTGAATTGATAACATTTTATTACTGTTTTACTACAGTGCTTTTTCACATTTGCATGTAGAATTTAAAATATATTTTTTTCTGAGTTTTTTTATTTGTTTGCTTTTTTCCTGAAGAACACTGTCAAATCCATCCTAAATACTGATTCCCATCTCCAAACTGTAAGAAAGATACATCAGGCTTCTATGCTGTATTCTGATCTTTCAAAACCTGAGCTTTGCAACCTGCTGTAGGTGAACCTGCTTTGGCGGGTGGGTGGACTAGCTGCTCTCCAGAGATCCCTTCCAACCCCTGCCATTCTGTGATTCTGTGAAAACTTTGTAATCTTCCAGCAAGGTGATTTGGGAGGCATATTTTTTTCTAATGTAATCACCCAGAGAAAGACTGACTCCATAATTTGGCAACTACAAACTTTCCCCTTCTAATTCTGAAAACTTACAGATTTATTTGATTCAAAAACTGCCCACCAAAGGAATAACAGATAAAATATAGGATAATCTGGTTTCTCATATTTGTACTACTTTTTCCCCTACAAATTGATGCTTAAGCAGACAAACAGTGAGTTGTTGCCATAGCACTATTTTATGATGTCAGGCATGTGCAACTTGCACTTCACTCTCTCTTTTGGGTGGAAAAGCAGTTTGGCAGTAATCCTCCCAGCTTACCCCTGTGTGCTTTGAGCTGCAGTATGAGAAACTCTTTTGGGGCATTTTCTTTGCTGAATTTTTGTCACTCCTTCCAACAAAAATTTGGCCCTATCTGAGGCAAAGTAACAATCTCTCGGGGTGAGATCACAGTCACACATTTTACCACAGAAAGGAACAAAAAACTGATAAAAACACAATACTGAGTGACCTAGTTTTCTGTCTTGTTTTTTAGTGAAGGCATCAGGAAATCCTTTACTTTCCTTATAAAGGATGCGGTGCAAAAGTTGTAATTTATTTTGGAAGACATCTCAGAGTGCCCTGTCTGAAGCAGTGTCCCCTTCAGATGCAACCCTGGAATAAGTTTCCAGAACTAATGACTCAGACAGAAATGGTCTTGTCTGTTTAAATAGTGACTCCATGTTAACCTTCCCATGCAAAAAAATCCCAAGATTTTAAAATTTTCAAAAAGAGAAATTCATGTTTCATCTCAAAATGACAGCTTTTGTTTTGCCTCCTCACTGTCCCACTGCAGCCATGAGATCAGAGAGGATAAGCAATACCTTGTGGCCAGTTGGAAGTGCCATATTGGAATAATAAATATCTCCTCCTTCTCTTTACCCCTAAAAGTTGCATGATCTTGAATTGCAAATAAGTTTGAAACCACAGCAAGGAGCACATGGGGACTCCATGAGCAGGAACGAAGGATAAATTCAAGGGCTAAATTATTTATGGTGAACTATTTGCTTAGCTCTGGAACTGAAGAACAGCGGAACAAATGGAATTGTTCAATGCAACACATATTAAGAACAAAGGCTCCAATCCTATTTCTAGTACTCCATGCTTAAATTTCCCCTGTGCATTAAAAACTGCACTGTTAGCTTTTCTCTCTCATTAAACTGCCTCTCTTCTATATTGAGCCTAATTTGTATTTTTTTTTTCATTTTCAGTTTACTAAAAATCGCATGTTCTGAAAGTTTCAATGGGTGTAATGAACGAAAACAGGAACGGTCTAGAAGGCAGTGCATACAGTTGTACAGACACTGGACTGCTCAGGGAGGGCATCTCTGCTACTGTGTCAATCTACTACAGAGGCTATAACTCATCTAAAATGCAGGAGCTCTGCTCGTGATGCTGCAGGAAAGCTGCAGTTATCACAGACCAAACACAAGCACTGCCTTTGGGAAAGTGATGAGCAATGAGCTGGGACCACCACACCAGCAGCCCTGCACCCACGCACATGGTCCGTCCCACCCTTCTCCATTGGAGGTGTCAGCACAGCCTGTTTGATCAGTGAGGAACTGCTGTTGATTTCTGAGCGTGACATCTCCCCAACTTTACGCCTGTACCTCTGAGTCAGTCCTGCTAAGCGAGATCAGCTGAAGGCACAGAAACCTTTCTGCAGGTCCCCCGGGAAGGAGGAGGCATGCTAGGTTGGCTCAGCCCACTCTTTCTGCTACTTTTGAAGCTTTCATGCTCTGTTATTTTTATGCACACTCTCAGCATCTCACAGCTGAGGGAGCGTAGCATCTTAGTCATTTAGAGCCAAGCTCTGCCCTCGCTTACACCCATGCAACTCCTGGCCCTGGGAGACAAATCAATCTGCCAAGAAACCATCATTCAAACTTCAATTTCTCAAAAAAAATAAAATCACCAAAACAACTAGAAGGATTTTGCAGTAAACTAAGTGTGGTCAGTCAAGTAATACTGAGCTGAATTTTGAGTGAGTTACGAGTTAATTTGCTGTGATACAGTGCATTATGAACCTGGTAGACTACAGAGGCTGCAGCCAGCAGAGCAACTTCTGTAGTTACTCCGAATTCATGAAAATAGACTACTCTATTCTACTTTTACATGCAAACAGATTATTTCTTCCTTCAATCCTCTGTAACAGTCAGTAGTCATAGTTACAATGCTAAATTTCTTGTGGTACAGCACAAGAGTATTACCACGCATCATCTCAGTCAAGGCATCTAAAACCCCATCCTGAGTACTCTCAGTAACACCAACATTTTTAGAGATAACATTCTCTCAGGTGTCCCCGCATCAAGCATCCATACTTAGGAATACATCTCATTGACCTCAATAGTCTATTTTTTTTTACACATTTATCAAACAGCAAAGACTGTAAGAAGGCTTACAAGACACAATATAGCAGTATGATATCCCTATTACAATTCTTTTTCCCACCATTTTCAGAATTATCTTCTTTGTGAAAGAAAAAACTAAACATCAACATAACTGCTCTAAGTTGTGTGAGAGTTTGTTCCAAAAACAATTTTTACAAATGTTCTGAGCTCTTTTTTCAGGACATTCTTCCTGAGAAGAAGTGTTATGCATAAAAAGGCTGGAATACATTCTGAGATCA
>NW_010170811.1:0-45953 GCF_000695765.1 Mesitornis unicolor | reverse complement strand
TCTTCCGAACACTAAGATATTCACATCCATTTTCTAAACAGTTGCTTCAGGTTTATGCTGCAGAACAAAAGCGATGAGAAGGGTGACTGTTCCCCACTGAAAGCTACCAGGTCACACCAAACTCTGTAGGTGTGGAACCAAATACCTACTGCTTCAGATTAGCAGATATGTGCATGGAAAGGCTGTTTGATTCAACTCACTGCTTACTGCTGATCTCTTCAGTGGTGGTTGCACACTGCCGTGACATAAAAGCGGAGCTGTCTGTCTCCTGCTAGAGTTACTGATGCAAAACCCTGAAAATCCTAAACTGAGTTAATTATGCTGCAGTTCTGTTGCCATCATCCCACATTTATCAATTTATGTTGCAATCTGGCATAATACTGATACTCATTCTAAATTATCACAGCATTTACTTTCATTTTGTTCTAAAATTTCTAGTTTAAAAAAAAGGTTTGTAAATTTGGTAGTTTTTCATAGAAAATGTCTTCTGTGAGTCAGACACTTATTTTCAGGCTTTTCAAACACTTCATATCTCAGGAATAAATTAACAAGAAATTGAAAACATTCAGAATTCCCCAGTTGAAGTTACTATAATGTTTTAACAAGTTTTGGGTGTTTTTTTTACAGTACTTGGAGTGTTTGTAGCAAGAGTCAAACTTATTTATAGAATCATAGAAACTGTGGTTGGAAAGGACCCCTCGGGGTGTCTTGAGACCTGAGAACAGGTCTCTCACCAGCACAAGAGCAGGATGGCTGTCCTCTTGTTTAACTGAGCCTCACAAACCTCCACAGATGGAGACTCCACAGCTTTTCTGGGTAACCTGCTCTGGTCTCAAATACAGAGTTTGGAGCAGAAGTCAGACATACATATTTGTGCTATGATACAGAAGTGCTAACCATTTCCCAAACTAGAATGGAGACATTTGAATGGTTTTTGTCTTCACAATACTGCAACCAAAGATGAACCAGAGGGGAAAAAAACAAATAAAAGAAAAAAAACCAACCTAACCAGCTGGATAGTGGGGGTCACATCTAAGTGCAAAAAAAAGGTGAACACATTCCTCCCAGAAATTCCACTTTGTTTAGTTGGATTTAATGTCCAGCCTAAACTAAACTGCAAAGTCTGCAATGCAGAGATAAATTTTACTCCTGCAGAATGGCAGTCTCTAATGAAACTGAGAAACATGGACTGTGCCAGGCTATTTGTGACTACATTGACATTTCTGCAGTACTTTGACCATAGTAGTCTATCTTATTACAGTATAACATTCTGCCTTTTCCTTAGCTTGATAGTGAATTCCTCTTTCTTTCTGAATGCCTTTTGTTTAGCTAGAACAGAAAGTTGATTCCAGCATAGAAGCAGCTGTATTTACTGATTTAAAGGGAATTCACATGGATTTACAAATTTTAAGAATGCACACATTTACATCTACATGTGTTTGTGTATATAGTATATATAAACACAGATCTGTAGATGAAATTAGTAATATGTGAGTAGATATAAATAGATATAATTACCATGTAATTTCATATTTATGACAGAAAATATGCATTCATTCATAAAAAATCTCTACATATTTAATTATTGAAGAATTTACTTAAACTGTAGCTTAAAAATACTCACTTTCAGCAGCCACAGAGATATTCTTTCAAATTGCTTGCTTTTTAAAAAATATTCTATTTCCTTCTCCCTTTCTTCTTTGCCTTCTCAGATATAAGAGAGCTGTTCATGCCTCCCAGGTGCATTGAGCCACATTTTAAAAATCACCTGCAAACTTGTATTAGGTATCCATAGTCATTAGGTGCCTCTGATGGAACCATAATGAGATGGCACTCACTGATGGATTAGACCTTCTATTCAAGATGAAGTGAATACAGTAACCTTTGAGGTGAAATGTGCCACAAAATAACACAATGCAGATGATTTTTCAAAATTAAATGCATCTTTGCACCCCACTGAGCAAAATATACTGATTTATTAATAATAAACCAGATTGCTACCAAATGTATTCTACCAGCACAGAGATTATATACTTTATACAGTATTCATGTGCTTGAGTAGATATGCTTTTGAAGAGATTTTAGGTAGTTTATGTTGTTCATGATGGAATTTCTCTTTGTACCTCAAAAAGCTGAAGAACCCTCCTGACGGAAGTGTTGACACCTCCCATGCAGTTTCCATAGCTCCCAGAAGACCTTGTACAGACAAAGATAATTTGTTTTTGCATTAAGATTATTTTGTAAAGCAGCATCCCAGAGTCCTATTTTGTCTAGGGTTAGGTGCTCACTTTGGGACCTCAACAAGAAGCGTGCTTACAAGTTACTTCTATAGTGCTAAGTGTGGCTGAGACCTGACGGCCAAGCAGAGGAGCCACACAGCTTGGAGCTACCTGCCTATAGAGCAGGCTAACCATTTCTGTAATGTAGTACTTGTACTGGCTCTCCTCTGGGCCCCTGTCATCCTGAAATGTAAAAATTGTTAGGGAGGAGCAGATATCAGCTAAAAGCTGCTTTACAGCCCTCTGGGAAGGTGGTGGAGAGTAGATGTGGGTATCATGGAGTGAGGAAATGTGTGGGATGTTAGAGGATGTAAAGACTTCTGTGGGACTTTTGGAGGGCTGTGTAGGCTACACAAAACCAAATCAGGTGCAATCTCATCCATACTGCCTTTATGAGTGGTGCTTGGAGTGAGCTATTCCCAAAACTATACCTTGACTTTTTTTAAATAAAACTACTTCGTTAAAAGAAACCAAGAACAAACTGGCATTATGTAAAATAGATCATCAGGCACCTTGTTTTATCCATGGACACCTCAAGGGAGAGAAGCTGGAGACAAGGTTCACATGACATATTTTTCATCAAGTAATTGAATCACAAAAGTTAGGAAATCTGGCTGGGAGGGATGGGCAGACTCTGGACGTGCTTCTTAAGGTTTTATTGATATCCCAACCAGAACATGTTCAGTGTGCAGTAATAGACTGTTGGTATACAAGTTCATGGTGATAAATAATAATCAAAGCCAAAAATCTGCCTCAGTGAATACATATACATCACAAAAACCACACTTCTGCTCAAGGTGAAGGTTACAGAAATTTTCATTCAGAACCCCAATTTACTGGCTGGCTGGAAAAATTCTTTTCTGAGGAAGACATATTGAGATTCAATGAGGCACTTTTTTTTTTTTAAACATACATCTGAATCATGGGAACATGGCCTTATGACTTCTATAGGCATATTCTGCATCAGTGTTAACCTAGAAACCCTGGGATTCCTATCTCCATAACCAGATCCAACAGCAAGAGAGAGCATGGTATATTCTTTCCCATAGGACTATATTTTTAATTTCTATGAAAATCCCAGTGACTTCATACTCAGAAGGCCATAGTTTACACAGTAAATGGTGGGAGAAGTAACAGCTCTGAGGAGATAGCTGTATTCTTAATTTTCTTGTTCTATATTTTCATTTCTTTCAAGATTTTTCCATGAGCGATCTGAAACTTAATGTCACACAAAACCTTACAGCAACTACATAATGTCTTCAACACACTGTAACACTAAAGTTTTACTTATTTCTGTGGATATTGCTCATTAAGCCCGTCCTGTCAAGAGATAGATGTTGTTCTGCTAAACCTTACCTGATCCCTAAATGCACATTTTGACCTAAATCCTACAGGCTTCACACTGACGAAGTTCTCTTCTTGGAGAGTTTTTTCAAAGAGGTTTTGGGTCAGGTTTTATGCTTGTGACTCATGAATAAAAGCTCTCAGTCCTTCCTGTAACATTTCACTCAAGGTTAATCTTTATATAATACAGAGACACCTGAGAAAAAGACTCCCCTGCCTATATACTTTCCAGAATACTTTAAATTATAAAATACTTGCCTTCCTCATCAAACTCCCTAATTACTTAATTAAAACTATAGTATGTGTCTAACAATCAGTAGATTGTTAGAAAGATCTCAGAAATTTAGCTTGCAGTAATTAAAACACAGTAAAGTTTTTATAACCTGATACACCTTAAAAGATCATCTTTTCCATCCTCTTTCCTACCTCAAAAATCTTCTATTCTTTCATTTTGCTTCCTCTTAATAACTTAGTCTCCTCAGTGGTACCAAATTTACATAATTCTTGCCTCTGTCCCCTGGACTGGTTTCAGGCTGCCAGCACCACCTGGTCAGCAGGACACTGCTAATGCGTTTTCAGACCTAGCAAGAAACAGGTGAGACTGAGCATGGGACTTGCTCTCCACACATTTCTCTTCCCAGCATTCCTAGATCTTTCTCAAAATCTGAGAATCACCCTGCACTTGACAAAAAATTCAGGAGAGCCCTGTTTGGGCTTCACACCTGTGGCAGCCATCGACCACCAGGCAAATGAGATCATTTCCAATTCTGCAGCTCACTGCTGAGGTTAGTGCAAACCAGTACTCCAACGTATACTGAGGTAATTACCAATTTACAGGAGCAAAGAGTTAATTGAAAATCGTAGGCGCTCTCAGATGGTATCAAGCCTGCAATTCTCCAGAGGAACCAGAAATGGTAATTACTCAGTGAGAACTTTTCCCTGTGCTCTCACCCCCTGAGGGTCACCTTACTCTACAAAAAATCCATCTGTCTCTTGTGTGTTTTATGCATCTTCCAGTGAAGTATGCATTTTATGTAACAGGATGATTAATTCTTCATCTCCACATCAAGGAGAAAGAGTTCCTTGAAGAGGCAAAGCAAAAGAATTGGAGTGATGCAGTCCTTGCTGAAACAGACTTTCACGAGGCTTTACTTTGCTTTTGTGCTTTGAGATGTTTTTATTTAAATGGACCTGATGCTAGTTAAGTGAGAACAGAGAAGGTTTGTGCTATCCTATTTGTCGATAATTGATTTCAGCTTTTCCCCCTGAGTATTTAGTCCCTCCTGGGCATTGCATGATAGGCTGTACTCTGTATCTGCTCTTCATAACAGTTTTACCTGTTTACAAAGCTACAGTGTACCTGGCTCTGGTATTAAAAGATAGTTAGTGTGACTGATCCATGGGAACTTCAGCCCCATGTAATCTTTAGCTGTTGCACTAGAATTAATGTCGCTAAAGAGATCCTATTCTTGTGTGCCCTCAACTCACCTTCTCCTTTTCCCAAACAATTAGCCAAGAGTTTCATTCATGCATATTACTATCTACAGTCAGAGGGCTGTCTCTGAATGAGAACACTGTCTATATCCTTATCCCATACACTTAAAGAATCATCTAAAATTAGTCACCTAAATTTGCATATTTGTAAGTAGCTTGAATGTAAATATTAGCCCAGCTAAAGGAAAAGAAAAACAAAAAATGGTCGTTACTGACTTCAGAGATGTCTGATGTCCTTTACTCTCTTTGAGCAGCAGAGAATTTGTAGGTTCCATCTTGGTGGCGGAAATGCTGGTCCTGTATACAGAGCACCAGGTGTGCCAACCTGCCTGGTTCTTTCTCTGCATGGTCCCAGAGACCCATCCTTTCTCTCAGAGTGCTTGAAATAAAATTTGTTGTTTATCCTGGGGTCACTCTCTGCTGTAATCAACAGACTCTTCTTGTCTTATACTCCTCCAGCAAACTTTTGTGAATCTTAGTATACTCACAAACCCCAGAAGCTTCCTGGCTCAGGACTAGAAAAATGCTGATGAATGTTGCTGATAGGAGCTTCTGGAGATAACTATTCATTCCAAAGATACCAAAGACACTTGATCTAAACAAGTACTTCTCCAAGTGCTATTGCAGCTGGGCTGTTTCCAGTATCGCATCAAACTCAGTGGCATTCCCAAACTACAGCCCTCAGTGTAGGGGTGTCCAAAAAATGAAAAGAGTTTTTGAAGTCATGGGGGAAGTTTGCAGCAGAGCAAGAGCTTAAGTTTAGATCTCCTGATCCTCATTGCCATCCATTAACCCATGACTCCTATTAAAAAAAACAACCCAAAACAAACAAAAAGCAACAAAACAAGCAAACAATGAACAGGCATAAGGGTAAGTGCACCTTGAGTGAATTCTCAGTGTATTGTGAATTCATTGGAAATGTGCTATGCTAACTCAAGTAACTTGGCTCATTGAACCCTGGGGTCTCTTCATTTATTTGTTGTTAGACTATATTACACTTTTTTCTGCTTTATGATGATGCAGATTTTTATTATTATTATTTAATTCTGGTGAGAATTGCTAGCAGGTTGCTATTGCATTTATATATGCATTGCAGGAAACAGAAGTGTCACTTCTGTTCTATTCCCTTGTCACCACATCTGGAAAATCTCTGCATTCTTCGCCTGGCGTGACTTAGCACATGGCACAGCTCAGTGCAGATAAACAGACAGAAATGGGAGAGAAGTTCTTGGTTTGTCACATCAGCTCAGTGTCAGCCAGGACCTACTCTGAGAGGATTCTTCCTGTTACATGTGGATCAGGCATCCATGAGCAGTGCTTATTTCAGTTATTCAGAGAGACCACTCACTAAAAGCCAAGAACACTGATGCCACCATGGGCAATGGGGCCACCCTAGGCGTGTGTCCATTGCGTAAAGTCAGCAAAGCCAGTGCAGGTCACATCTCAGTGTAAAGCTCGTTGTATTTGAACACAGCTTCTTTTAACCTCAACTTGTTTAGAGCAATACATCTTCCAGACTTGCCATTAGAAATATCAGTTGAATAAGTAAATAGCAAATTTTGAAATCAAATATCAAAATTTTGGATAGAAATGTACTGATCCTGTAAGATTTTACTTGAAAAATCACTGAAATAGATTATTTCCACCCTATCATTTTCACTTTCATATCATAAGAGAACCTAAAGCAGATAAAACAGAAACTCCTAAGTAAACAATATTGATGACACTGAAATATTTTTTTTTTTAGGATACAGTTATGAAAACCATCTGGGAGATTTCAGATTTCATTAAAATTCACAAACTCATGAGCTGTTTTGAAATATTGATATTCTTGTGTGATGGGAATTCCGTTTTTTCTGCCAATTCCTGTATGGATGCTAGGCTGAAAGGTTACATTAATTAAAATATGAAGCCAGATAGACAAAGGTACAGTTTTAAGAAAGGAGTGTTTTGAATGAAAAACATTGTTACGAGGTTATAATGGGGAAGAATGATTGGTACAGAAGCTAATTTGAGGATGCTCATGGCCATGATCATTGTGGTCCAACCCAAAAGCTGCTATGTACTCAGCACACCAGGTTGTGCTCTGAAGGTTGTTCCTTCTGTGGGTACAGAAGAAGAAAGTTTCCTGAGGAAAACCATGAGCTCAGTAGTAGCTTGAGCCACTTTCACGGGGACATGTGAGCAGGGAGTGCTTCAAATTGACTTGAATCCTGTTTTCAAAGAGAAGTCAAGGAAACAGCCGAAGTGCCCTTGGCAACACTGCTTGTTTGGTTAGGGACTCAAAACTGCAGACACCTAAGCACAGGCTTAGCTTTAATAGAAAAAGTAATTCAAAGACAAGGGTCCTCTGACAAACCTGAAGGCAAGTATGTATGTAGGTTTTGGCGGATGTGCGTTTAAGATTACTATATTACTGTATTGTGGACCAGACACAGATCTTTTAAGAATAAACACAGTTTTATTGTGGGCTAGCTCTGGAAGAAGTCAAAGTTATAGGAACAATATTAGCTGAAAAAATGAGACATAATTTACCTTACTGCTGTGAAATGTCTCTAAGGCTGCAATGACCTAAAAGATTTTAGCAGTTTTGTTCTTGAAGCTCAGATCTAGTGTTAAGCCAGACTTTGTCCTCCAAGTGGGATTCTGTTTTACTGAGTGAGAAGTAAAGTAAATTTTCTCACCTAGAAGATTTTTACATGTTATACTCAGAGTTATAACACCTCAGTTTGATTTTGTTGGGTGCAAAGGTGGCTTTAAAACTTTCTTCCAAAAAAAACCAACTGAAGATGTGGCCCTAAGAGTTTGTGGAACATCATTAATTTGTCTGAAGAGGAGTCATGAAAGTTCAAACTGAAGTCCTATACATAATAAGTCTCACGGCTGTTAAATAATTCTTAGTAGCCAGTAATGAGCATTATTAATGAGGGCCCATTAATAGTTTAGAAAACCCTTAGCTGAACTCTACTTGCAGTTCCATTCATTAATTGCAGTAATTAACATTAAGGACTGAAAAAGCTTAATAAACAGCTTTTCCATTAATAAGTATGATGCTTAAGGTGAAACTAGGTACTTACAGTGCCATAATTGTGGAGCAGATTCGAAGCAACAGCAGCTTTCAAATAGCACACAAAACTTGCAGATTATTCTTTGATATTTGCAGAAAGAAAATTCATAACTCTGCAACTAAAGAGGTTTCCTATCACACTGGTAGCATGGCAGATTTTGTCTTTCCATCTGTTCCTATCTGCAGTGCTACATTGTTCTGGGGGGCTTTTTTTGGCTAATATAATGTGTAGGCCTCTGGCACAACTTGGTTGTCCTTCATTTCAGCAAATAATCACAGTAATGATGATGACTGTATGAATTGGATTCAACATAATTTGAGCAGAATGCAAAGCCAGGGCAGAAAACAGCTCAACTGAGAAAACAAACCAACCAACAAACAAACCCTTGCTGCATGGGTTAAGCAAAACTCTTCAAACAGATGTGGAAAGAATTAAAGGATGGAGAGTATCTTATCAGTTATCATTACATTAAAAAAGCAAAACCAAATACAAAGGAAACCACAAATCACATTAAAAGAATAGACATAATCAGCTTAGTCTATTTTCTCTCAAGAGCATTCTCGAGAGCGTTCAAAACTTAGAAACAGTCTGGAAAATACAGGCAACAGCCAGTATCACTATCAGAAAGAACAGGCAGGGTGTCATTTTGGCTGGTTCTTACTGAAGAGAAATGCATAAATATCTATGATAATATGATTACAGAACGTATAGGATGTTATTAGTAAGACAGATTTAGAAATAAAGGTGTTAGGTGTGAATATTCAAGTTGTTGATCAACCAATCTTTCTTCATAGTGAGAAAAGGATACTTTGAAGTTGGCTTATTTCAATGAAAACAGACTCAAAGCCCTGATGTAGCAGGGCTAGATGTCTCTCTAAGGTATTTATAGTTTCCTCTGTAGCATGTCGATCTCCCCATCTTCTTTAGAAACATAATTATGTTAATTATAAGGTCTCTCTCAAATTCCAACTGGATAATTGCATTTTGTCTACTTATATTATGCCACTGCTGTGATAGGAAGAAGTTTTATTCACCCACTGTTTCAAGATATTGCGTACTTTTACTATTAATTAGTTGCTACTTTTCACCCCGGAAACAGATGCATTTCAGAAGTGTATTTAAAAGACCCTTGGATGTTCTTTGTACATATATGTATAGAAATGCTTTGATCCTTTAAAGTATATGGCTGTAGGATGATTTTAATTAACTCATAATTCTGACAAATATTTATCTGGCCCTTTGGAAGCTGGGATGACTTAGGAAGTGGAATCTTCTCCATCTTTAATAATCCAAGTAAAGTACCACATGCAATAGGAATTTACAGGCAGATACCAGCTACTGATAGAAAGATGAAGTATATATTCTTGCTTTTATTCAGTTGCTGTGAAAAAAATATGGGAACAAAAATATTTTTATCTACTTTTAGTTCTCAAACTCATGTTAAATACAAAGATGTAGCACGTTTTTACTCCATTAAAATGGCACCTTTTTTTTCCCTTCAGTCCTGTGGGGTTAAATATTTCCAGATTCATCACAACAAAAGAAAGCAAGTATATCTTTTATTATAAATGATTCACACAGTGTCAGAATATAATGTCATAAAATCATCTTTTCACTACTCTCCAGAGAATGTTGTGTTCTGGGCCTTCCAGGCGACATTGTCATCTTTACCTTGATATCCGACAGCCACCTAGAAATCACATCACTTAAGTGAAGGACTTTTGTGCCATTCAGAAATCCTGTTGACTGTAATTTAGAGAAGAAATGGGCATAGAAACTAGCAGTCCAGATTGATACAGCCATTATTAGATTCTTAATAATATTTCATCTAGTATTAATTATCTATATTATTCCTACATATGAATTGCTGTCTTGACAGGGAACTTAGTTCCTTCTTAGGTTTCTGTGTTTGTAACAGATTTTTAAATACTGAAGCTAATAGCAACAGAACTTTATTTCCTTGCCAGTGTAAGAAGCAAGACATGAAGGCCTTTGTGTTGGGAAAATCATGGCCATGATCTGGTGACAGAGTAACATCTAATTTCAGTGTATTCTTACGGGAGCCAAGTTTCAAACAAAAGCACATGAAAGGAAAGTTCCTTTCATTACTGCCTCAGGTAATACCATGATTTAGTATCAGCTGAAATTTTTTTTGTGGTAATCTATGACAGTTTTGCCTTGGGCCAGCCTACAGACATGATGAATCTCTTGTGTTCTGCACAGTATGGGTATAACCAGGCATTAGCAGTTCCCCAGGTAACTAATACCTACTGTGGACTAAGGCAGTGCTCCTGGCCTAGAAAAGACCATTTTTTTGGTCTTGGCCTGGGAAAAGAAACAAGACCTTGCAATCTTTCTGCCCTGACTATTTCAGTTATTTCAATAATTTTGGGATAATGTGCTTTGAAGAACTATGGAAGCCTTAAGCTTAGAGAGGATCTGACTTCCAGGATATCCAGAAGATCTATGGAATCGATGTGGGTTGCAACGTGAATTAAAGCCATTCTTATACTCATGCAGACACATCTTAAACACTGCCTTCTGTACAAGACTTAAAATGATGGGCATTGATTTAGACATTTAGGTCACATCCAGATAAAGTATGTGTAAAGGCCAGTACCAGCATATGCTAACCTGGACGTATAACTGCTGAAAACATAGCTGTGCTTGTATTAGCAAGGAATACGGTACAACAGGACCCAATCTGCATTGAAAAAGCTTTGATGCTGCAGAGCAGCACCCACAAACACTTTGGCCTTGATTAATTTTAAAGTCGTTGTACTCTAGCCCTGTTGACAGAGCATCTATCAGTATTTAGAGCACATGCGGTACCCTCCCAGAGCTCATCTTTTGGTTTCATTTCATTGATAAGACATCCAGTTCATGTGCTTCAAAACCACTCCACAATGTGATTATAAGTGTAGAAAATGAGGGGCAATCAGAAGATGTGCATCCAAATTTGCATCTTCCATTCCAGAATGGAAATAAAATGGTAATGTAGATGCACCCACCATTGATTTCTATAAAGAAGAAGACTACTTCTGTCCATACTTTTTGTTCAAACCCTAGAAGTTGGTATGTCTGGTAGCACAGCAAAATGTTCCTTTCCTGTTGTTGCCATTGGAAAGCCACAGCTTCAAAGTCATCTTTGTGTTGTTTCTTGTCCATCAGCCTGAGAGGCAAAATCCTGTTCCCACCAAAGTCAACAGAAAATTTTCCACTGCTATTCATGCAACCAGGATTTTCCCAAGATTTGTGCGCACCCAAGATAAAGTCTCCTTTGGTGTGTGAAGAACTAGAAAGGACAAAAGCATGAAACTGTGCTCGTTCTATTTGATGGATGGCTGACAAGCTCCAGACACCTCAGACGTCTGAGCAGGAAGATGATGTAGGTGTAGCAGAGGCTGTGCCCTTGGGATTTACCTTAAACTTCAGTGGTAACTCGCATCCTAGTTCCCATAGTCAGGGACAGCAAATATCACTGTGCTCAGAGACTCTGAGCCTGAATTCAATCCTACTCTTGGTGGGTATTTGAGCATGTTATCTCAGCCTGTGCTTCATTCACTGCCTACCTTCTGTCTGGGTTATTTCAGCTGTACGATCAGCAGTGGAAGGCCACTCTCTATGTTTACATGCAAGAGCTTTGCAGATCAGGGAGCTCTGAGCATCACTGGCGCTGGTCTGGAACAAGTACCAGTATAAAAACACAAAACAGGTTGTTCTCTGAGAGAATTGCTCTTCCTTCTTCTCCTCTGAGCTTCATGTGAAGTTTCTCATCTCATGAGAAATAAAGGGTTAATGTCATGAAGGAAAATAACCTGTCACCCAGGAGGATCATGTTTTGTGAGACTTATCTATTCCTTATCAGTGCTGGCACTTAACTAATGTTAACCAAACACTGATCAATGGTGATGGAACTTCATGGGAGCTGTGAGTTACACAGCACTATTTTACTCCAAAAGTTTTCTGGAGCTGTATTTACTTTATATCCTACTTTTCTTCTCTTTTCTTTTTCTTTAACAGCTTTTATTCACATGTGAGTTTCTGGCAGTTTCAATATGTTAAAACCCATTTAGACAACATTAAAACTGAAAATTCTCCACTGTATAAATTTAATTCCAATTACTCTTATTCCCTTGTTATCTGCTGGTTATAATGTGAAGTACTTTCAAAATTGGCATATTAAAGAAGCTATAATTTGCTCAACAGCTGTAGAAACTGTGATAATTAAAGGAAAAATTAATTGGTTTTGTTTTGATGTTTCTTTTATTATATTACAAGTATGAGAATTTTCTTTTCAAGGTAAGAAGTCATCAGTTCTCATCTGTCCATCCATCTATATATACACCTCAGGATCACACTTCCCTGAGCACCTTCCAAAAATGAAAATATGGAAATAATCCTTATCTCTTTCTTCTCCCTTCAGCCTGTAGAAGAAACAGATTGCTAGATTTTAAAGTCAACAAGGACCACTAGGTTATTTAGTATGAGATCCTTGATCAAGTATTACATCTAGGCATGCCGTTATTGAGCACAAGGATGTGATTTCAACTCAGGCAATTCTAGACAGGCAGTCAGTTTTGACAAGAAATCTTCAAGCAATGAAAAATTCAGCACTTCCTTCCAGTTTCTTCTACTGCATGCTGAGCACCTGTGTGCCTTCCTTTCGGTTGAATCTCTGCAGATTTAACTTCTAGCTGCTAGTGCTTACAGTGCCTTTCTCCAGTAGATTAAAAAGCTCTCTAATAGTGACATTTTTTTCCTCTTCACAATGGCATGCATACCATCAAACCAAAGCTTATCTTTATCTGGATAAAGATAATTAATTAATTGGATTTAAATTCATCTGTTTTCCATTGTAAGAGAACCTTCAGACCACAGGTGAGATGCATTGAATTTCTTATGTTCTTTTTTGAATGACAAGATTCAAAATGAAGGTTCAACAGCTTGATTTGGCACAATTACTACCAGGTGAAGTGGCAAAACCACTTTCCAGCTCTAAATCCATGTTCCCTTTTGCACATTCAAGGGCACTAGGCCTTTGCCAGGGCTTTTGGCAGGTTGCTTACAGGGAATGGCTTCATCAGCACGATTCCTAAAGCATTTGCAATCTATTCACACAGCTCTTTCCTCAGCTTCAGCTGTGAAGGACAGATTTCTACTAGTCCAGGCGCTAATTTCTAGCAAATGTTCTAGCAAGCCCAGTTCCCATGAAGGATGTCTCATATATTGATTCTCACTATGCAGGTCATGTTAATCTATAGAAGAAAGCTCAAAGAAAACTCAGTTCAGGCAAGTCTAGCTCTGGACATACTTGCAGAGATGAGCATAGAGTGAACCTATGCAACTAGATTCACAACTGGAGCAGATCAGTTCACTTTTTAAATGTAAGTGGTTAGGATCCCTGCAAAATAATAATTAAGGAATTATTGACCGGTCTTGCAGATACTGGCCTGAGCCTTTCTCTTCCTTAAACTTCCAATCAGTACAATGGGTATACAAATATTTATCTTTATAAGTACTTTACATTAAAAGCTAATTATAGTACACTTCTACAAATAATTATCAGCTGCTTTCAGTAGATATCTTACAAAATTATACTAAATAAAGAGAATCAGTCATTCTTAGCACAGTGAAAGTTAGGGAATTGTTTTAAAGATAAGTTTAATTCCAGTGAAAAAAGATGTGCTGTAAGTGTTCCCTTATACATTAATTTGACATCTAAGAATGAACTTTTTGCTCTTTTTCTACTTTGCTCTGCATCCATTTTACTTCCCCTCTGGGCAAAGAGGAATTGTGTTGCTGTGTCCAGACACTACTGCTGCAGAACTAGCCTGAGTTATCTGTTTCCTAAGCATGCAGGTTCAATTCTGGTTTTTTATTTACTTTCTCCAGGTTTCTGAGAACCCCTCCTCACAGCTGATTGCAGGCTGCCTGCACTGCCAGCCAGAGGTCTGGGTCTGGAAAAGGTGGGAGGAATCCTGTCCCTGGGGTAAGAAGCCCAGCAGCATCGCAAATACATTGGATTCCACTGTATCCAACAAATAGATAACAACAGGTGAAATTTCCTTTCTCTAGTTGGACCATGAAAATGAACAGAAAAAAAATAGCCATACACAAGAATGAATGATTTTTGGTGCCTTAGTTATCACAGTAGGGAGAAAAGATGGGAAAGCTGTGTATATCTTTCTCCAGGTCACCAACTTTTGTACTGGAAGGTTTTTACCCAACAAAGGCTCAATATCAGCTGCTGTGTTCCACCTAGAAGAAATACCAGTGCTGAATACCAAATGAAACCTAATGCAAATGAGGTTAGTATCTCCTTACCACCTGGTAATCTAGTCTTAAAGGGTTAGAGAAGAGAGTGGTAATAATACTTGAGCATGCCCGAATTACAACAAAGGAGACAGGTTACATTTTTTGCCACTGCAGTTAAGATACAAGAGAATTAATCTGTGGAGAGATACAAGGATATCTCATCTTCCAAAGGCAATTACTTCAACTGAGAAAACTTGTTATAACAAAAGCTTTTTACTTTCAAAGTGTGAAATCCACATTCAACTGTACATATCTACAAAAGAAAAAAAAAGGAAACCACTGAATTATCAGACTGATATTACTAATTTAATATAACAAAGATTTACATTTGATTTTAAACAGTTCAGAATGATTTCCATAATTAATCATGCAAGTCTTACTTCAGTTGTCAAAACAATGGTTTACCCATTGTACAGCTTTACCTTTTTATTGTACTTGTTAAGTCTCACATATAGTTCATTGACATTGAAGGGCCCTCGCACATACTTCACTAAGATTTCATATACAACTTTATAAGTACACTTTGAAATGAAACTGTGATCCCAAAGAAAAAAGAGGAGTCATAAGGAAACAAAGATATTTTCTTGATGACTGTTCAGCCTTTCCTGGAGACTTGGAAACAAGTCCTGGAAGCTTTTCTTTTGGCAGTTTGATTCTTTGCTGCAAGGTAATGGTATTAAGGTATTAAGGGCAAAGGGATAAATGTAAAAACAACTCTGACAAAAAAATGGTCCTTTTGGACACCATACATTCTTTCAATTTTCTTCCTGTAATTTTTTGTTGTTTTTTATAGTAGGTAACTGGTTTATTATTTCAATATCTGAAGGAGGAGATGCAGCAGGGTGGCTGCTCAAAGGACGGTGGGGACCTGTTCTACCAGGGTGTGCTGTGACCATTGACGTGTGCAAAATAAATTGCAAAGCAGTTGTAAAGATGTTACACTCCTGCAGGTAGTATTGTGCACTGATCTTACATTCCCTTTACACTTCAACTATGCAAAAAGCAGGAAATACCATCAGCCAGGTTCTAGTCTTTCTTACACTACATTGGTACATCTTTAATATAGCAGGAGAAAACTAGCTAAACTATGTTGTAAAAAAAGAAGCACCTGTGGAATTGAGAGGGGTCTTTTTCATGAACTGCTCTAAAAATGTACATAAGTGGTTAGCCTGGTATTCTCTGAAAAAAATAATCATTGAAATACTGATTTTAAGAATTTAAACCATCTAGATGTAAGTCCAGAGGCAGTATAAGAAAGTGAGATTTCTTCAATGACTATCTGGAGAGCTGAAAGAGAAATATTTATTTATTCCTCACATGTAATTTAAAGGAAAGGATGAGCCCTTTTATGTTAAAATTGTGCAACAACATTGCACAACACTTTATGTTGTTTTTAAAAATACCACTGTACATGTTAAAGGCTCACTGTCTTCTCCTTCCATGGGTATGTTTACCCACATAATGGTAATGCATTATATGTTGAAGTGCTTGAAGTTAGTTGAAAAGCCTTAGTGGCCAGAAAGCACATTTATAGCCTTTCAGTACAACATATCTCATGAAACAAATCAAATTCACATAATAGACTTTGCAAAAAAGCATGAAAAAGTAGAAGGACTTTCTACTCATTAACAGAAAAGAAACCACTTCTGACACATAAAAGTGCCATTTCCGTGTCTCTTGCTTAAGATCTGTAAACAACAAAGTAATCCTGAATTGTATACTGTTTCTGGTACAAATGAAAGCCAAGTGGACAATTTTAGTCATTTTATGTCTTTCACATGAATAGCTGGGAAGAACATCCTTTGAAGCAGTCAAATGTTCTGAGGCAGTTCCCAAAAGGTATGATTATATATAAGCACCTGCTTGCTGTTATGATGATTCAATCAAGAACAATTGTGAATGCTTTTATGAGTTCTGCAAAGTGATTAACCTCAGCAGAGTGCAAACTAGTCTTTTCCTTAAGTGTCATAGTTCCAAAAGCCCTCCAGCAACTCTCATGTATAATATGATGAGCAAGTCTTCATGTATTGGACCACATAGTCTAGGACAAAACTTCATACTGATGGACTACAAGAACACAGCTGAACAGTGAACCTCTGCATGGGTGAAACAGGAAAGTGAAATTAGTCTAAATCCAATAACAATTCTATCTGTGAAAGGCCTTTTCTTGTACTCTGGTCTATCTGAACTGATGAAATTTAGTTTGGGAAGAGCTCCTGACAGAGATTCTTTTTACTCACTTCAGGATGTAGACTCAGATGTTCAAGTTTCTGCAGCAAAGTAGGCAAGGACCGTGTAGCATGAAGTCCAGATTTAATTCAGAATTAGTCACAGAGGCACGAAAAGCAGCAAAACACAGCGAGACTGACATTACCCAAACACAAATGTGAAGGAAAGGTTCTCACTTTGCATTTTGTTGTGAGGCAATGACAATTAAACAAACTGGGTGTGTGAAAGAGATGGTTCAGGAGAAGGTGAATGCTGTTACTGTCTATATGCAAGATGGACTATTAGGAACGCTTAAATGTCAGAATGTAACAGCACATCCTGCTTTCATTTGTATCTCTTTTAAAAATCAAAGAAAAGAGGAAAGACAACATTGTGAGAGCCTCAATAATGGACCGTTATACTTAGTGAAGACAGATTATGGACCTATCACAAGCTTAGGGTTTCTTGTCAGAATGCAGTTATGGGAATGGATGCAGCTTAACAGCAGTCCACATTAAAATGTCATGTAACAACACTGTACAAAATAGATAATATAATATGTATATAGATAATAGACATAAAAGCATTATTATGCACATCATTTGATGATACATTTACTTCAAAACCAGTGAGCAGGCAGAAAAAGGGATGTCACCATGAGCAGTGCTAGTCCATGTGAATAAGAATCGTTCCACCATGAACAGAGTTCCTGATGACATGAACCTCTTCACCAAAGATAAGCTTAATAGTCAAGGCCACTGTGATTGGTCATCTCCAGATTAATTATGAAACTTTGCAGAGCTTCAAATGTCAAACATATGCGCAAGAAGTATTTATACTTATGTATTCAGCTATATCTTTCAGCTTCACAGCTAGTTTTGACTATTAAGGGTCCAGACATCTTAGCCCTAAATATTCGCCTATATTACAAAAATTTTCTCATGTTAGGCCTGTGTCATCAATAGCTATGCACATAATTGAACTTGAAAAATAATTTTCTCATTGGCATCACCAGAAAAAGTCTTGTTTAGGCAACAGTGTGACCTAAGAGGGCACAGAAGTAGAACAGGATAACATTTCTATCCATCTTACTATGATCCGAGTACATTGATAAAGTGGGTCTTAGTTCAGTGAAGAGCACCTGATCTCCAGTAACACTGAATGAGTGAAGAGTGATTAGCAGAAAGGCACAACTGGCATCTTCCTGTATCACTCCTTTGCTCTATGAGTTACTGCCTCATTGCAGTAGCTGAAGCCTGCACAACCCTGGCCTCTTTTCGCACCTTCTCTTTTTTGCTGCTCTTTTCAAACTTGGTAAGAGAAAGACCAATGCTAGCATCACCCAGATCAGTGATACTTTTCAAAGAGATTGAGTCAAGTGTGTAAAATTCCTCCTGTCAGCCTGCACTTTGTAGCTTACATAACGGTGATTGACGTATGTGAAGTGGTTCAGTGCGCTGTGATCAACTAGGGATTAGTCTGATCTTGAGTTTCATGCACAGATGAAGGGGCTGGATAAGGGAAGTCAATTTTATTTTTCTGGTTATTTGTGCTTTTTATGAGTGGAAATATCTGTCTTGTTTGCAAAGACTGTTGGTAGAGAGCTGGATATTGACTATTTCTCCCTAGTTGCATGAGAGGCATGGAATTCAATTGCCTGTGGTTTGCTGCCCTTTCAGTCTGAGCCTTTGCTTGACTGCTGTATTAAACCAGACGTTCAACCCTGAATTAGATCCCCCCAGCCAGCAATGGCTCACACAGCAAACCCATGTACTTAGAACAGTATCTGTTCTGACTGCAACATGAATAAATATACCAAACCTAGTTTTGATCTTGGTAGTTTGTGTTCTGGTGCAGCAAAGATGCACAGTTCCACTCCTCACGTGAGAGCTCACACTCTCTGGCTGGCTTGCTCAATATTTAAGTGTTGAAATTTGTGCCACCATCTCCTCATGTATTGGCCAGTGTAGTTAGACTAAATGCAGCTTGGCATTGTACCTTAAAGGAGTGCATTAATTACATCCAGTGCCTCATAAGTTTACTCCTGCAGGATGGAAACACTTTCAACCGGAGCAACTAGTTCATCTGAGGTGTATATAACTGACTGCAGCTCACAATGAAGAAATAATCCACCAATTTGGCACAGCCTAAAACTTTGTGCACTTTTGCTTTCCTGGTGTCACAGTTTCTGCTGCGGACTCAAAAGGGCAGTCACATATTTCTATAATGAATAGTGAAAACATCCCAGAATGGTTCAACTTAACAAGTGCTAAGAATGATTGAACATGGCCCTCTTACATGAATGATGCACCACTATTTTGGATACAGCAAAGTTAATGTACTTGGTGGAGTTTGCAAAAACTTTGCCATAGACCTACCTACTTGCCAAGATCAGCTCATGAGTCAGGCTTTGATTCCAACACATGCACATGGAACTGGTGAGAAATTACTCTGATTTAATATTTTTAAGCAATCGTTGGTTCACTAAGATATTTGAAAGAGATGTGATATACAAAAAAAACATTTCCCAAGAAACACTTGATATCTCCTGAAAAGAAAGTTCCAAATTCAATTCCTTGTCTGTGTCTTAAAAAGTTAGCTGTTTAGCAGAGAGCATTTGCCAAATGATATTTTCACAACAGCTAATTTTAGACCCTTATTACGGGGAAAATATTTTTTGGTACACTAGCTCTAAATAATCCCAGATTTTGTGTCCAAGATAACTTTTTTTTTAAGAGAGAAATGTAATTGCAGTTTTTCTGTCCAGTTTATTTTATACATACAAGCTTTAACCTTCACTTTATTTGCTGAATAGGTGGGCCATGACTCGTCGACATGATCTCTTCAAACTCTGCCAGCCTAGGTGCCTTCCCTAATGATATTGCTTGTTTTGTGCATTGATACAGTGACAGTTGAGAAAAACGCTTATTCTTTGAAAGGTTGGTGTACAGCTTAATCTGCATCAGAGCAATCGCAAAGCCTATTGCTGAAACATAGTTTTTAACCTTTTTACATCATCGCTTTTCAGTCCTCTTTTCACTTACTGTGCTCTGGACAGACACACTAGCTATTTGATGTTAAAGTTTGAATTCTTCTCTCCGAAATGCTAAGTTGGTAAGGTCAGAAGTATATCCATTCTTCCTTATCCTCCAGAGTATTTTAATGAAAGACCAGCATTACACTACTCAGTGCTAAAAGGATTATAGAAATTGCAGAGCACAGCACTGCTGATTGTTTTATGTGGAGAATAAAAGCCAAAAGTGGTGTCTTTTTTCACTGCAAATAACGTTTGTATCCCATCATGACTGGACAGAACCTTGAGAGGTCTTTCTAACTACCCACCTGCAGTATTGTTTTCCTGCCATTTGCCACTACATTGTGGTCAATCAGCAACTCAGGACAGAACAGAACTTGCTCAGTGCAGAGTATACAATCAGCACTGAAAACAACTGCGTTAGCATTCCTCTGCCTTAAGACCAAAACAGCATTGTGCTTTTGAGAGTGTTTCATGCTGCGCATGTACACACACACACAGAAGGAATACACACTGTTGGAAAAGCAGAGTGTTTTGCTATTGCAAGGTTCTTCAAGACAGCTAGGGAAATTATTTAGGTGGGACAGACGTAGATGTACAAACATCTAATGAAGCAATCAATAGAAAGGCAATGAACCACGCAGAATCCTACCACATGACTCTACTTGAAATTTATTATGTGAATTAAATAATACAGTTCAAAACCTTTTTACATCACTTTGCTGTTCTCCCTTGGCACAAGCGAATGAATTAGACAGCTGTCACCTTGTCTGTAAATAATGTTCAAAGCTAATTTCTTTGAAGATGTTCTTTTATATGCATTTCAGTAAGACGAATGTAGATAATTAAATATTAAGATATTTAAATCAAGTTGAATATAGTCAGTAGCCAAAGTAAATTACTACCTTGTAATGCATCTTTATCACATGAATATGTTTGTTTTGCTTTGCTTTGTCTTACTTTATTCAGAAAGCAATACCAACGAATTGTCACTAGTGCTCTATACAGTGTTTGGATGACAACCTCTGTTTTTTGTCAACCACCGCCACATTATTCACTGGTTTGTGTCTTGCCAGACATGGTATAAGGTGCGAGATGTGAGCATCTTATTCTGATGTGCAACTGTATTCGGTGCTCTGTACTTGAAGTAAGTTACTGAGCAAAACATTGGAGTGAAAACCCATTTGAGGTCAAGGGGAACAAGAATTGATGCCCTCTGTACAAACAGCAAGAAAAAAATGGCCACAGAGCCAGAAAGTAACACCAGAGAAAGTTCAGTGAGATTCTTAATGCCCATGGAGAAGCAATCAGGACTATGGTATTTAATATCCCAGTTCAACATCATCAAAATCAGAGGGAGCTTTGTCATTGGGCTTTGCCTGACACATTAAAATGCATCACACCATGGCCTTGCATTGGCAGGAGGAGGTGCTGAGCCAGCTGCACTAGAACTGAGCCCGCACTCCCACCTCTGACATGTCATTAAACTACATTTGCTGGATTTATTCCTCAGACTTGTCAAATATGCATATCACATGACAAGCAATATGAAGCATTAACTGATTAAGAAGTGGCTCAGTATGAACTCAGTAAAACAAATATGGTTACTTTTTACTCCATGAATTTTATGCTATGCACTTAAGCATTCACAGACTAAGATATTTCAGAGCCACAAATCATTTGCAGCCATCATCCATAGCCTGTGAATGTGATCTGAGTCCACAGGAAACCAGGCATCTCTAGATAACTAAAATAAAATTTAATTCATGCTTACTGACACTAGAGCTAAAATAGAAAGAGGAAGGTGCACATGTGTATAAGCTCTCAATTGAAGCAGAGTGATATGGAGGTGAGAACAGCAGAGCTGTCCAAAAGTGGCACTGTTTTTTTCCTTAATTCCAAGCTGGTTTGTGTACCATATGTTATTATGTCAAGTCATCCTACATGCAGTCTGGTTTGGTTTGATTTTTTAAGAGTCTCACACACCCTGGGTCAGGAGAACACTGCCAAAAATACACATTTAACAGTAACAAGATAGAGACTCTTCTCCTTTGGCATGTCCTTTCTGCTACCTGCAGCCCATAGTTTAGTGGAAGAGAATGAAAGTCGGTAATGAAAGGTGAAAAATAAAATACTGTATGAAAACAAGAAATTTTCTGTATTTCTTAGCAGCTCATTTCTAGGCATCCTAATAATACAGTCTTTTTTTGAGCATATATTGTTCTTGTAAGGAAGATGTAGCCTAATTTTTGAACAGCACTGCTACACTGCAAAACATTTGCAGCCTTTACATTTCAGTAATTAAGTTATTTATTGGAGAACTACTCTGTGAATTCCTCACACACAGGCAGTAAAAAACCCCATATACACAAATAGCGCATGAGTGATTTATAGGATCAGGTCTCCTTTAAGCTATGTAGCAAAATAATGATTCCTTCAAGTTAGATGGCTAGTTTTAGTGATATGTGTACTAAACAGTTGCCATGTAATCCCTCCCTGCAAACTGATACATTGCAAGTTGTCATTGCTCTTTGTGGTATAAAAATTGTGACAAACATACTGAAAGATTGAACTGTTTTCTCTTCAGCTGACTGTTCTTCAAGATTGTGAGGGGAATAGCAAGCACGTTTGTAATTAAAGATAACACACAATTCTTCTGTGTTATCATTTTACCTACAGAACCCCAGGGTAAAACAGCTTTAGCATGAAAAGAAACACATATGGAGCTGCTGATGGGATATTCTCTGCTTGAAGTACAGCTTAGAGAAAGCAAAAATTTTAAGCACAGGTCCTAACAATAGAAAAATAAATAGGATTCCATCTCGTAACACTGTCTGTTCAGTACTCTCATATAATAGCTGTCTCCAAAGTGCTGAAATAAAACTTCTCCTGGATAATCATTACCTGTTATTATCATATAGGAAGTTGGGACTGCCTGTAGTATTCATTCACTGTCCACAATTTACCCTCTTAGTGCATGGAGACTTTCAGGTATTGCATTCAAAAAAGGCCAAGCCAATGCCATGAGAAGGTCTTCTGCAGGCTACTGTGGACACATGGATGTGATGGAACCAATAGAAAAATGTATGCTTTTAAGAAAACATCAGATTTCTACACAAAACATGAAAAATCAGTTCTGAGAATCAGCATGGAGGTGCTAAGTTCTTTCAGACAAAAGGAAAAACGGATATGTGTTACCATGACATTTTAACTAAAGATACTATGTTTAAGAAAATTCTGGTCTTTCACAGATACTGTTGGAATTTGAGTATTTTTCAGCAAAACACCCCACCATGTCCATGCCATGCAGAAGGAATGGCTTGACAAGGCTCTGAACCTGACCAGCTACATCTGCCGGTGAGATCAGGCTGTAGTCCAGATGTTGTCCAATCTTCAGGCTGGTCGTGTGTAGGCTTGTGAGGCCTCATTCTCTTCTGTAGAACCAAGGCTGCATGACAGGTCTCAGGAATGACCCATTGGTATCCAATTCAGAAAACAAACTCATTCTTCTTACTGATAAGGACCATCTTACCTCTCACTGTTCCTGCATTAAATAATCACAGCTGTCCTTTCTGGTTTTAAAATCTACTAATTAATAACTCTGGATTTAAAATTTTTCAAGGCTTTGGAATATTTAGATCAAGAGTTTTTGTTCTGATCAATCTTTGTATTTTAATAGGATGCACAGACACAGTTTTGCCAGTTATGTCAGGAAGCAACCCCCATGTCTATGCTTTAACTGAAAAAAATGAGCACCAGTTCATTACACTCCAATTTATTAACATGCCTTGGTAACTCCCAATGGGAACCAGGCATGGATTTTCACAGGAGCATGGAAAAACATTAGAGAACACAATAACAATCTGGTATGTGATATCTTTTAGACATTATAATGGAAAAGACCATGGCAATTTTATGTGGACTTTATGGAACATAATGAAATACAGAAAAATGTATGAGTAGAGTACTGTCAATGAAACAGATTATTTTTCTACCAGGCTCTAACTCCTGCTTCATGATGCATAGCATATATCACAACCTGGTATTTCCCAGTAGAGCCCATAACAGTGAAAACTATTGATTAAATGTTAACCCCTTGACTCAGGAAGCTGAAATTTCACAAAGTGCATCCGATTACCAGCAATGGTAATGTCTCGAGAAAGATCAACAATTCCAAACAGTTGCTGTAATATGAATTTTTATCTGTGGATTTGAATTTAAATTTAAATAGTTCAAACTTATTTTTCACTGCATAAAATGTTAAAACAAGTGCACTTAAAATATAGTATGGGATAGCATAACCTATGCACATACACATATACTTACACAGTACCAGTAAAATATTATTTAAAAATTAGCATATATAAAAATGAATAACATAATGGATTTCAACATACTGTTATACTAAAAAGTGTATGTATGTGTGGGAGCAAGCTGGAGCATAGGAGGTTCAACCGGAACATAAGGAAAAACTTTTTTACTGTAAGGGTAACAAAGCTCTGGACCAGGCTGCCCAGAGAGGTTGTGGAGTCTCCTTCTCTGGAGACATTCAAAACCTGCCTGGACGCGTTCCTGTCTGACCTGGTCTAGGTGATCCTGTTCTGGCGGGGGGTTGGACTGGATGATCTTTCGAGGTCCCTTCCAATGCCTAAGATTCTGTGATTCTGTGTATGATTCTGTGTGATTCTCTGTGTGTTTTCAACTACTCACATTAACATCGGCAGTTTCTAAAAATCCGTTATTTGCGTACATAATTATGGGAATTGCACAAAATTTCTGAGTATATAAATGTGGATACAATATATTTCTTTTTTACCTTAAAGTAAGTTAGTTTACTTTGCATTTCTTCGTTGGTTTTCTTTATGAATTTTAACTTCTCTCTGACAATTTTTTTCCTAATACCTTGACATCTTATCTGTAAGACAAGCTCACACATTTTCATTTTTCTAATGAAATATTTATGAGTAGTAGGATTTTCTTTATCTGAGGAAAATATATAATTTAAGTCAGAAAATGTTCAGGTCCTACAAACGTAATTGGTAAACTTAGAAATAGGCAATTCTCAAAATATTCATTCAGATGAAGATCTCTGGGTTTCATACAGCAGAGTGAAACCTCAAGGTGAAAAATAGTGGAATTCTCTTTACTGCTTTCTCTGGGAGGATACTTTTGACTTCATGATGCAATAATGATTTTATTCATGGTGCCTTATACTAATAATGCTGTCAGCAAAGTTGACTTCAAGCAAATAACCCAGTAAGTTATAGAAATATCACAGAACTGGGTCAAAACTTTGTAGTTTTGTCCTCTCACTTGGTTTAGCTCTTTTCTTCTTTATTGCATAAGAAAATAATATTACTGATTACAAGCACTACTGTTAGTTTCATTAATGCTCCAGACAACAGTGGTCAAAGACATTTAGATGCCTGCTTTCAGTAGAAGCTACCTCTTAAATATGTCACAGGAGAGATGTGCCTACATTTCCCAGGGGCACTGAATCAAGACAGAGCATAATGAGACAGTGTGTAAAGCACTGTTGTATCTGCCTTGAAAATATTTGTAGGACATTCTAAAAACATCTTCAGTAACACACTGTTGCAGTCAGGAGTTCTATACATCAAATCCATGTTCATGCAGTAACCCATAAGGTTACTCCTTTGGAAAGCCCTTACCAAGGTATAGTCAATGGTAACAATATGATGGCTTTCATTTATCAGGAGCAGTGTAAAACCCAAACACTGTACTAAATAAGGAAGGGACATATGAGAAGTCCTGCAGAGTTTTACTTTTCATTACAGAGGAGTTCCACTGTGGTGGAATTTATGGACTTGTGATTTTACGGAGTGTGCTTTTGATTTATTTTTATCTGGATCTATTCAATCAATTACTGTAATTTATTCTCTGGACAGGCTGCAAGTTATCGTGTGACAAGTTTTCAGTGCTTGCAAACAGTACAGGACAGTACTCTTTGCAGAGAATAGCTGTGCCTGGAAATGCTTTCTGGAATCTCCCATACTTCTTGGGGGTGAGGTGTTATTTTTGACGCTATGCAGATAGGAGGAGATAGTGGTCAGAGGTCCTTTTACATTTTTAGAAGTGGTGATATATTGTTCATATGCATAGTGTAATTATTGAACATCACATAGGTCCACTTTAATCAATGGACATATTACAATGAATAGCGAATCTATAAGCAAAAATAATTTGATGTCACTGCACAAATCCAACCTGAGGCTTTGTCAGAGATATCATCACAACAAAGAGCTAGTGTTTCTTACTGGATTGCTTTAAAAATTAAGCTATTTAGGCAGCATTGCACAAGCAGGGAAACCAGGCAATGGTGCTTCAGCTCCCTTCACCCGCCTTTTGTTCTCCATCCTGGGAAATCAGCCACAGCTTTTGTCCTCAGTAAGTTCACAAAGGGACAGGTCAAAGGTAAGGCATGGGAAGGAAGTTGCTGGGTGCATTTCCAAGTGTGAACACACTTTCTTGGCCTTAGCCCAGGTGGATCAGCCTTGCTAGACCTCCACTGTTTCATCTGTGTAACAACCAGAACAAAACCTGGTGCCATGGTGCTCCCTGTCCTTGCTGCCTGAAGGATGACCACCTGCAATGCAGAAGGGAGCAACAGCTCTCTCCTTCCATGTAATAAGCAAGGGTTAAAGCATGCACACAAGAAGTGCGAAGTCTGAGGTTTTAGGCCCCTCACAGCCACTGGAAAACCCACTTTTTTTCCATTTCCCTGGGAAATAGCGAGACATCTCTAGAAATGTCCCTTGAAAGTGCCCAGACCATAAGGCTGTGATTCAGCCTGGACATTCCGTTCTCCTGCTGACACTGTGACTCCTGGGACAGGCGTGGAAAATTGATTGAGCTGGAAAGAGAAGGTAATAGGCAGGAAGAAGCCTGGCACCCTGAACTCTTTGCTGTCATGCAGCAAAGAGTGAAAATACAAATGTGCTCCAGAAAGGATTAGACTAATTAATGAACTAAAGGTCCATTAGGAGCTACTCAGTACAAAGGCAGGGACAACTTAATCTTGCTCAGAAAGTCTTCAAATCACTGATTGCTCTGGGAAGAAGATGCATAGCAGTAGAAGGATATTTCCACATTTATCTTCTTTATCATGCTCTTCCCTGAACATTGATTCAGAACAGGGTGCTGGAATAGGCAGACACCTGGTCTGAACAAGAAGGGCTGTTCTACTGGACCTTCTTCTAAAAGGGCATGTGGCTCCAACTCCCAACCTTCTTTATGTGTTTTATATTAGTCATTGACAGGAGGGACTGGGGAACACCAAAAGAGCAGAAATAATCCTACAATCAAGGTCAACCTCAGTTAAAAGCAGGAAATATGCACAAGGGAAACAAACATGAATGAGGGGAGTCAATTCAACCTCAACACTGCAGGAGATCTTAGTGTTCCTGCTGTCCTTGCAAATGTGCCAATGCCATTTCAGTCATTTCAGCCGGCTGCAGTTGTGTGATGTTCATGTTTCTCATGGGGAACAGAGGACAACATTCATTTCACATAGACCACTAAACAGCTGACGGATGATAATGACTTCATGTCACAGGTTACTCAAAGGTGAAGGTCTCTATATCTCATTATGCAGCCTCTTAGCTGTCCAGTAAGCCCAAGTACTTTCTGTCAGGCCCACACTTTTTTGCTGGGGAAGAAAGCATTCAATCATGCAGAATATTTTTCTCGCTTTTCCAGATTCTTCCTTCAGGATAGGAAGCCCCTCAGGCTTTTCAGGTCTGAGATACCGTATTTAGAAGGTTATTTTTCCTGGTATGTAAAGCTTGAAGAAGCCATCACTAGTCCCAGGCACACAGAGCTCTAATTGAAACCGTTCCCAGCAGCTCTGTATCTACATATACACATCCTGATTATGACAAAGCTCATGAATAATCACTGGTATGAACTTGTTCCTCATTGTCACAAGTTCAGGAAAGCAATGGGGATCCAATTGCATCACCCAATCCCTCTGCATGGTAAGGATGACAAAGTTCCCATTTTCTAAAAATAATTACATAGCCCAGTGTGAATTTGTGTTGCAGAGGATGCCAGGATGACTCACAAGAACAGAGATTATGAAAATGTGTTCATGCTGTAGAATAGGATTAAGACAGAGTGAAGTTGTAAATATTTAGCTTCACTTCAGGTTTCACCTCAGCTCTTCAAACTTCTGGCTTACCCCATTTGCAGAATTAACTCTGCATTATTGTTTCCTTAAGCACCTGAAAATATTCCCTTCTAAAAGCTTTTACATGTAATGCAACACATTTTCTGGTTTTAGTGCCGTGCTCTCCCTCCCTTGTTAACATATGTGGTTTTTGAAGAGGCAAAATATAAGCCAGGCAACTTCTGTTTTCTGGCCCCATGAATCAAAAATGAGGTGGTTTCATTGTCTTTCTTTATCCACAGTGTAATTGCTGTTCGTGGTGCATTTCCAGAATGCACCTCTCCAGGGATTCTTACACAATCACAGCATATTAGAATATTTCAATGCTTTTGTCTTCTTCATGGCTCTTGCAGTGCTTTTCTTTCATATACCTGATCCTCACTGGCATTTACTGGAGTACCTCCACTGAAGTCAATGAAATGCCATTTATTTGCACCTGGTGAGGATTTGATCTAAGACCTTTAGCTTTGTTTGTGTAGTACCACAGTTTAAAAAGTTTACTGTACATTTTGCTCCTTTGAAGAGCATAAATATATATAGTTACATATGAAAACTTCATGTCAAACACTCAATTAAAACTTATATGACCATTTGCTCACTATACCAAAGTAAAGGGAGTACTAATAATGCCAAGAAAATTATTTTCAACATCCTAAATAGACCCAAGTAATGAAAGGTACAGAGTGAACTCTTGTCTCAAGATAGGACAGAGATCAGTATCAGTAACTGCTACTTTTCCAGAAAACTGAGTTTATTTCTATTGGTTACTCCAATCTTCCAAATCAACACTTTAGAAAGCACTGGCAGGTAGAATTTAGGGTTAGGTCTGGTGAAACTGGGTATGTTTGTTTCAAGAGAAATTTGGATATTTTTTTCCCATTATCAGTGGGAAAGAATGGTTTGGAAACATTGTCATAACAGTAAACATCTTACCTTGAAAATGATACTTAGGTAAAATGTTGAATCCAATTGCAAAAGAAGCAGCATTTATTTCTAAATACAGACATTTTTACCAGCTCATTATACAATTATGGTTTTGTATTATTTTATTTTATTTCACTATACTCAGTAGCAGGTCTGTATAAATGTCATATCATGTAATGCCTAAAATTTATATGTCATGGAAAAACAAAGCATACATATATATACAAAATGTAACTCTGACTCTTTCAATGATAGCAATTCCAAAACAAAATGCTTTCAACTGCAATTTTTTTCCTTGATGGCTTTGATTTAAATGGATACACACTGCAAAACATCCTAGCACTTCTATATACTATTTTCCAAGAAATTGTTTTGACAAAATTTGTAGACTAAGTGTGTTCAAGCTGCAGAAGATGTAGGTGATAAATGTGATTGAGATAGTAGCAAAAGACTGTAATTCTTCCCTATGAAGACAGCCAAGTGGTGGACCAGACTGCCCAGAGAGGCTGTGAAGTTCCCATTCTTGGAGGCTTTGAAGGCCCAACCACATAAAGTCCTGAGCAACCTGGTCTGATCTCAGAGCAGCCCAGCTTTGGCAGGATGTTGCACTGGAGACCTCCCACAGTCCCTTCCAACCTAAACTGTCCTGCTATCCTCCAATCCCAGGAACTGTGAATTATGTTCTCTACATACCAGTGTTTTCCAATGTAACTGAGAAGTTAAGGTGCTAAAGATCAAAGGGATTTTTTTTTTTCATTTCTGTTTTTGGTTACTCACAGAATGTTAGTTATTTGCTGGAGTCACCAATAGGAGCTGTTTTAACTGGCTGGATGTATTAATGACACTCTTCTGAGAAAAGTATAAACTCAAATCAGTCACCACAAAGTCTTCTGGAAGCCAACTGCAGCTTCCAGCCCAGAAGTTCTATCAGATGTGTGACATATTATGGACAGTGTGATACCATGATCTATAACAGGGATACTGAAGAAAGAAAACAGTTCAGAAAGCAAGCAAGGTGGTAGATGCACCACTAGGGGAGAAGGGATAGACAGGCTCAGGAGCTACTGGTCTGGTGCAGCTCTCACCGAATCGTGTGCTTCACAGCTATAGAACAATCTGTAGCAATGCAGCCTTCCAAAGCCAGGCTCACTATCAGGATTGTAATATTAAATGTGAACCACCATGAAAGAAATACCACATATTTATTATTTTCAGCTGCACAAATGCCAAACTATTTGTGTTCTGTCTTATCTAAAATATATAGCAACATCACATGAATACCTTGGAATTATTTAGTATGATAAAATTAATGAGCTAAAATAAATACAGAAGCACAGAACAGTATAAACCAGAGCCAGAAACATAGGCATCTTCAAAGCTGAAATTGCTTTTCGCCCCCAACCCTTTGCTTTATCCTACATTGTCAGAGGCCTAGGATAAAAGATTAACTTTATGTTCTGCCTGCTCTTATGAGCACCTCATTTGGGATATTGTAAAATACTGCCTGCACCCTGCAAACTTTAACCTTTCTATCCAATTGCAGTCTTAGTGACTTCCTCTGGAATTGAGGGTACAAGTGGAAGAAACTATGTACCTGTATCTGATCATTTTGGAAGCTCAGATCCAACCTTTAGCTTCTTGAGTTCTGATCCACGAATATTCACTCTTTCTCTTTTTGGGAGTGCGAGTCTGGGCCTAAATATTTTGCCTCAAGCTCATCTATTTTGGACAAAAGCAGGTAGGCAGGTGCTTTGTTCACTTGCAGAGTAAACATATGAAGATCTCTTCCCCTGAAAAAACCCAAAACATTTGAGCCAAAGTAGCAAAGCAAAATCATGAGAGTAGACACAGAGAAAATGTGATTACAAGATGGACCCACAGAGCGTAGCACTGCTTCAGCTTGTGCTGCAGTTTCAGCCGAACCTTTTGGCACATTGCAGGAGGAAGTGCAAAGGTCTTGGCTGGGAGTCTCTGCTTACCATGGGTGTGAGGCAAACACACCCCTTGTTACACACTGTGGTACTGAAATGGGTCATGGATCCCAGGGCAGCTATGGGTAACACTCAGCAGAAAAACAAACTGAAAGGGTTTTGATTCAGGGAGGGAATCCCAGCAATATGTTGACCTTAGCAACTGTCCATGATACTCCAGTTCAATGGACTTAGCAGCTTCATCATCTGTACAGATGTTGTGTGCAAAGCAATACAAAACAATAACTACCGAAGTTTGTGTAACAGTGTTTAATGTTATCCCTCACCTTAATCATAGTCTTATTATACTCAGTGCTTTAAACACATACATATAAATTCTTCATGCCTCAACAATTTGCAATCTAGTAACCATAGGGCAGATTATCACAGTGATTTTGGTACCTACAAATGCATAGGGGTGCCCACTGCAGATTTCAAAAGGAAAGAGAGGTGGAAAACACAGTTTCTAACTTCAGCCATCTAAAACCTAACTGTTTTGTCTAAACTAGTTTTCTAGGCTACTCTCCTTGTAATGACAGAAGGAGATATATAGGCATCTCTCAAGGCAGAATCACTGCATCCTAAAACAGGCAGCATGAATCACTTCATGGGACACCTACTATGTGTATAGATTTTAAAATTCTGAAGGCATATGCGGAGACATTTCTCCTGATTTTGAGGAAAAGCATCTAAAACAAAAATGAAATTTTCATTAAAAACTCCCATCTGAATTTTTTAAATAATAAAACTAAATATTAATATTAAATTCTGAAATAAGAGTAGAAAGAATTCCTTTCATACCTTCCCTCCTTTTCTTTATTCCTTTGTGAAACTTTTTAATAGCCGAAGTGAAATCTACACTTCTTTTAGATTGAAGTTTACTTCATTTTTCTGCCTCTCCAGCTTTTTAGAACTGTCTACAGTTTTAAATTTTCCAAGCATATAACATTTTGTTATCGGACTTTATAATAGTGTCCACAAGTATGCCTGGAGCATAAAATTTTCCAAAAAGAAGGGAGTGAGGGAAGAAAAGGGAAGGGAAGAAGTAGAAGAGAAAGGCATATATTAATCCCACAGACAGAAGTGATGAAATGCTACACGATCCATTTTGATAGACTAAGAATAAAGAAGAAGGTAATTTTTTTTTTTAAAAAAAGAACTTTAAAAAATATAAAATGTTTAATTGCAAAGCTTTGTCTTTCAATCTGAAACCCTGAATAAACCTTATTTATTTCTTTCTCTCCAGTTAACAATCATATCTGATTTGAATACTGTTGGGTTTTTTTCCTGAAAAAAACTTACTGCTTATAGCTACAATGAGATGCTCCTAAGAATTTCCAAAGACAGTAAAGAATCTTCCCAACCAAAACCAGGCAATATGAAGAGATGTATGGGACCTGACCAAACTGGGCAGCCACATGGCACTTACAGGCTGTCAGCAGACCTTGGTGCAAAACTAATCCCCTAGGAAAGACCAGGAGAGCAGGCCAGGCTCACCCTGCTCTTGATCCACAGTCAGAAACTCTTGTGTGTTTTACAAGAATCTCTGCAGCAAAATAAGCCATAGAGAACATAAGTAGATATTTAGATTAATATATTGATCCCAACATTACCAAGGTTGTGTTAAGGTTACATTCAAGTAATCTCTACCACTTGTTGGTTTTGCAAGCCCTGTGTAATTCCCTTAATAATTAGACACTGAGCAGCTAAGGTGGTGTTCAAAACCGCAACCGATAGATAGAAATTGGAAGGATAAATCTGAGAAAAGAGATGAGCATAATTGTATCTAATTCATAATGGGCTTTCTGCAGTGAATATGGGGAATTCTGAAGACTGGATAAGCCAGGAAAAGGGCAGTGTGGGGGACAAGACGGCATCTCTGTGATTTGAAACTGATTGCAAATGAGGTGTCCCCACCATGTTTTGTTGGTTTTTTTATAGATCTAGGTTTCCTCTCACTGTTAAGAAAAGCCTAATGCTGATACATCCCATGCAGTGCAGGGAGTCCTCACAAAATGTAAAGGGCAACCAAGGTAAATCGGAACCAGCATATATACTAGTCACTGAAAATTCCAGGCTACAGCATTCTTTTTAAAAGTGTGTCTTACTCCTTTCACCTCAGTGCAGACTGGATGTTCATCAATGTACTGCTTATTGACCTTGTGCTCATATACTGAACCAAAGCACTATACTATCACAGACTTTTTTTCTTACCTTTGCCGTGTTTGCAATACACTTTATGAAGTCCGTATCTTGTAAGAGGCTGTAATGCTGAAATGCATTGTAAGGAGGGGAAGAATCATATAAACAAAACATTCAAGAGCTGCAGAATTGAGAACATTCCCAAAGAACTCAGCTTAAAAATACATTTTAGACATCACAAAAAACCTTGCATCATGTTGTTTCTTGCTCTGAATAAAGGTAATAAAGATTCTGACTCAGAGCCATTTAACTAAAGCATATTTCTAATACCATAGTCCACTGAGCTCCATAACACCTTCTTGCTTTGATTTCTAATGTTCTGCATTTAGCAATCACCCAGTTTGTTCTGGTGGGTAATAGGAATAGTATTTATGGGTGAGAAACATTGTGAACAGCTCCTGTCCTTGAGAAGCCATTCACCGCACTTGTATTCCTCATACGCTATTTATGTCATATTTAAGAAGCTGCTCACATGTACAATACTGTGGCTTCAATTCCAAGGGTAAAAGGTTTTCCTTTTCCAAACCAGAAAACACACTATACCTATATATTTCTGAATAATTTTCAGAAATTTTTTTTGTGAACATTTCTGATTACTTAGCGCACAGCCCACGTCCTCAGTATTGGACAAAGACATAAGAGATGCTTAAAGGACTGGGAAAATGTGTTATAGGAATAGTTGCCTGTAGTTTTTAAGTACAACAGTGGCTGGTACAAATAAATAAATGAGCAGAAACTTCTTGCTTTATACACTTTTTTTAAAATGGGAATTATTTGTTTTGGTGATGTAGAGGAACTATCATAAACCTGATAATGGCTCCACAACAGATTGCATCTCTAGCTGACTGGTGCCACTGCAGAGAGGCATTTTAAGACATTCGACCTAACAGGCTGCCTCCTGCCACGGCAGAGGATGGTTCAGTCAAGACCTCACATTTACAGGAACTTTGGCTCTTTTAACTTCTCTTTTTTTTTCTGAATCCAGATACTTTCTTCATATGCTGCTAAATCTCTTTGTTTTCCTTGAGTCTGGATGGAAAGAAATCAAATTGAGATTGAGCAAGGTATTGACAAGAGTATTGGGATACAGTGAGGGAGAAGTCAGAGAGCAGAACAGAAGCAAATCGAGTAGAAGAATTGCAAGTCTTACACCGCTGAAAAATCATGATGCCAAGATATTTGGAACTTCATACCTATGAAAAAAGAGAGGTATCCCTCATTACCTCACCTCTCTAAAACAGCATTAGGGTGCTGTCTTTGCAGTAGGCTGAGTATTTTTAAGGAAATTATGAACTGTATCATATATTCTTTATGAATATTCCCAAGATGAAATTGGTCTACACAGTCTTTCGAAAACAACTTCTCTTTTCTAGAGTATGATGTCTGTTCCTCCTTCCCAATCATACAAAGCTCTTCTGTGACTGGTTAACATGCGATGAATAGAGGTGAGAATAATTCAGGCCCTCTGCATTTTGTCACAGCAGAGATAGGGCAATGCTAAAACTCCACTGTCTTGACTTGGCTTTTCTGGGAATTTCTGCTGTGCTCTCTGATTGTTTTGAGAAACTGCAAGGACTGCAGACACTTCTGCAACCAAAGGGGAAATATGTACACAGTACACCTTTTATTTCCATTATATGAAGTGAGAAATGGTGCATATCAGTTTATAAACAGGAAACATACCCAGACAGGGGCACAGACACCATCACCATCCAGTAGATCCATAGGTCTATTCAGAAGACACATTATCAAAAAATAAATCAGAACTGAGTGCTTTTCACTAATATTACTGAAAACTCCTCACAGAACTCTAAGTATAAACCAGGCAAGGTCAGATAAGCCCAAAGCAAGCAGCCGAATACCCTAGCTGTAGAAATCCTGAGGCCATCTCTTAAATAGCAAGTTCCAATAAAATACAGATTGTATCAGAGAAGAGATGTAGCTTTGTACTTTAAAACCTCCCTATTGTGCAAAAGGCATTAGGCTTATATCAGTCTAGCTGAGATTTTTATGACAACTTAGATGATGGCAAATTATTAATGTAGAAGTACCTGTTTTATCGAGAGTATCACTTTGCTTTTTGTCTGATTTTCATCATGTGCCATATGTACAGCAGTTGATCAAAGGCTGCAAATGCATTATCTCTTGCCTTACTTATAATTTCTGAGAAAAGATGAGAAGGAGGAGAAGGGAGGGACAGAAGATCATGATCAGAAATAGAATAGTTTCAAAGTAGATCAAATAAGACTGTCCATAATAGTTTCCCTTTCATGAAAGGCATCATTAATCAGTTGTAATGGTGGCTAAGAGTGTTGGTGAAACAGTACATAAGCTGAAAAAAGCAGTCTCCAAGAATAAATGTACACTGCATTGCAGCAGACGTGCATCTCATTAGTTTAACTGAAATGTCACTAGTTAATGGGGAAAGCGATTTAGCAACTGTCCTACATGGTAACACTCTAGTTTCTTCATCAGCCTCTCTCCAGGCATCTGACTAGCGTACATGTGCAACATTCCAACAGCAGAGACGCATCTATTAATACTTTCCAGACCCTTTATTGCCCCACTTATGAAAAAAAAATGGAGGAAGGAGGGACAAACAGAGCTCTGTTACTGCCTGTGAATTAAAAATTGCCTTGCTTGAAGCCACACCAGAAGGATTTACACTGCAGCACAGTCAGGGAACAGCTGGAAGATTAACGGATCGATAGCATCAATGATATTGGTGCAGTGCCTGCCTGAGCCAGAGCACCTATGTTTGGCACCAGGCTGAAGCAACATGTGCCACAGTAATTTCCCCTCCTGCCGTAAACTCTCCCACCACCCAAAACCTGTGCATTCACCTGACTTATGACTTCTCATCATGGGGAGCCTGCCAGGGCTGTTAAACAGAGAAACAGGGCTTAGCAGTTCAATAGTCTCTTTGGAAAGTTCCTGTAATAACCTCCCCTCAAAAGTACCATATATGTGTAGTGATGGTAAAAGTGTTGTAGCATCCTCCTCTGCCATTTTACAGAAACAGAGCACAGAGTTGTTGATAACCTGTCCCATGACTTCTGTGTGGGCCAGTGGAGCAGGCTGGGGCTGGAGCAGAGACTTACCAGGAGAGAACTCTCCCTTCGGAAAAGCCCCTAAAGCTAAACGAAGGGACCAGGGGATTAAAAAAAGCTTAAAACTGTCCTAACTCTGCTTCTGTCAAAGTGCAGAAACAGGACCAAGAGGATCCATCCCACAGGTCTGTTAAACATCTCTCTCCCATATCTGCAACATTCACACAGCCCATATTAATGGTAAAGAAAATTATCTTTTAAACATTAATGTTAAGACTAAATATAGATTTTGGCATTTATTGTAATAAAAAATAACAGACATGTTATCCAGGTGAATCTAGCAATCTGAAAACTTACGGTAGTGTAACAATTCAGCTATAAAATCAGGACTTTGTTTTATTCAGCCAGCAGTATCACCTTATTATGTACAGCTCAAGCTGAAAGAAAATGAATGTAAATGGAAATATCTTGAAAAAGTGAACTTGAAGCAGTGTGGACAGAGGTGACAGAATAGTAACTGTTGTCCACCCAAACTTGTGTGCCTTCTGAAAGAAAAGAAAAAATTTAGGGAGTATAAGGCTTTGAAAAAGCAGAGATGGGTACTGGCAAATTAAGCTTTGACTTAATTATTAAATAAGAGGCTTTGCTCCACTGTTGAAATTTTTCAGATTGTTTTCACAAAAAAAGCACACTTCTTCTGAGAAGAATTAAGACCCCAGAATTATGTAATTTCTCCTGCTTTCCTTGTTAACACTGGAATTTCAGTTAATTGACACCTACTCTGAATTTGCTACTTTGTGGACATAAGGGAAGCATGAAGACTTCAACACACTTTACAGGCATCAGGTAGAACGTTTTCCTCCTTCACTTCAACAGCAGAAATTGTTTTTAACAATACTGAAACTGAAGGACCAAAAGTGTATTAAGATCAAAACCTGGAAGTAATGTATAAGGAAGGAAAGACCACAGAAAAAGGACAAGCACACCTGGATATCCTCGCTAGTGCATCCTCAAAGCTGTCAGAAATCCTAGTATCCTAAGCCAGATCTTGTATCTGCCTCTGTGTTTAACAGCCCTTGAAGATCTCTTTTTTCCATTAATTCAATGGAAATTAGAGTAACCAGTTATAGTATTTTTGCTTTATGGCTTAGTTCACATTTATACTTCCTTCATATCTCTGTCTTATCTTTTTATAAAAAGAAGAGGAAAGTGAGAAGAGAGATTTGTCATCCCAGTTCTCTGCAGCTGCCTGCCATGCCTCTGGGTGCCTGTGTCTTGTTGATGCTGTAGCAAAACACAAGCATCAAACAGCCCAGAAAGCCACAATGTTCCTGTTCAGTGTTTTATATAAGCAAAAATAATCTTCAACAGCTCATTATCAAATTACTCAGCTGCTTTTTAAAAACACTTTAGATAAGGGCCAAATAAGCAGCAGTTCTAGCTGCCTTTACAGATATTTCTGGTTACCCACCAAGTCTTCCTACAAGAATGAACTCTGCTAGAACAGTGAAGTGGCTGAAATTCAGTCATTCTGTGTGCCAAAGCAAAAATGTGCCCTTTCATCTCCAACACTAAGGAACAGTTGGTTTTCACCAAGAACACACAAAAAGTCATGTCCTGCTGATATGGTTTACTAACTGTGGAACGAAAAAGATTCCTTTTGGCCTGCCAGAACAGCTGATCTTGTAATTCACTTCAATATCCAAGTGACCTGCACAAAAAAATGCCTGCTTTGTTTTTCACCTAAGCAAGCTCGGTAAGTCAGTGCACTAAACAAATGAAGAAAACATTTGACTGAGCTGCAGCTGGAGAATACGGCTTGCTCTCACTCTTTTGCTGCACTTTTGAAAAGAGAAGTCTCCTGATATTGAAACCACTTTTTGTAATGTGCTAATGCAAAATGAGTGTAGCAAATGGGAGCTTTTGGTTGCACACAGGATGGTCATCAGCTTGTCAACATCTTCACTTAGAAACTAAGGTAGCATTGCTTGCACCCAGATATCTGTCTTTATCTGGCAACATACTTTCTCTTATGTACCCTGGGTTAAAACTCTGAAGAAACCTTTAATATGACAAATAGGAGGAGTTATTATCCTACTTTGAAAAGACTTCTTGAGCTTTTTTACCTCTAGCTAACCTTACCTCTTTACCAGTGAGGACTGACAGTAATCACAGACAACAAACCCAACCACAAACCTTTGCTCAATAGCACAGAGCTGAGGCCTGACAAACTGAGATAGTAATCACTCCAACAGGGCCAGGAGAAGGGCAGTTGCTAGAAACATTACCTAAAGCATCAGCACTGGTACTGTGGTCCTGACCCATCTACCCAATTCATCGTGTGAGTGATGCTAATGGCATTCCAAGAGCATAGTTATGTTAGGTTGGAATTAAAACACTGTCCAGGTGGTTTAGGTCTTCCCCAAAGATGTAATTGGGATGTTACTTCTAAAGAGAAGTGATGGATTAAGGCTCAAGTTGTACATCCACAGAGAGACTGGACGCGCCGCCTTCTTTGGAAACCGCCCATTACACCTGCCCAGGCAAAACCACACAGGTTCAACACTGGGAACAAGCAGCCAGGATTTTAATGCAATGCTATTCTAGGTCAGACTTTATTTTCTCCATCTGTGCTGTAGACTGGACCAGCAGACTGCTGTGAGAGCTATGAAGAAAGAGAGGAGTTAAAACTACAAAACCAGGAGTCTCAAACCCAAATTGCTGCAATTAAAGCTGTTGACAAACATGGTACAAAAACATCCCAGAAGCCAGTTAACTAGCAGCATGTGATCACCAAATAATGGACTTTGTTGTGAGAGGTTAAGAAATAACCATTCTTATTGTGCTTAGTGCGTGTTTGCATTTTGAACTTCAGTCATGAGGTCCTGTTTCTGTCCATTTTCCAGCTGCTCCTGTGCAATCAGTGCCACATCAGAGATGGTCAGGAAAGATCAGTCTGAGCTACAAAGCACCGAGCTCTGTAGCATTCAACTCCATTTAGTTCTTCTAATAAAGAGGCTTGTTTTTCTTTAATTTGGTAGCATTAAATACTAGCATTGTCATCTGCTAGAGATACAGCCCAAAGTGTAACATTTCCGTTTAAACACTTTAAATGCCATGTACAGATTTATGCTTGCCTGCATTCTTTTGCTGCTTGGAAGAAGAGGGATGCTTATCTTTATCAGTTTATGGTGGCAGAGAGGAAAAGGCACAGTGCCAAAATATTTCAAATCGGATCACCATAGTGAGCACTGCTACCTCTGAAGGGGGGAAAAAAAATTAATCTTGCCTGCAGGTGGGCAAAATCCAGTGCTGCCAAGGAAAATGCAAGCAAAACTGCTTTTACCTCTAAGAAAAGTATCTCCAGCTGCTGCATTATGGTACCAAACAAGTTCCACATGTCAGATGAGGAATGCAGTGTGGTGCTAAAAAAAAGAAATGGCAGGCATCATCTGTATTCTTATAAATTCAGTGGTTGCTGAGAGAGTTGCTGCCATTGAAAGAAACAAGATTACTTCTCTGTTATTAATAAGTAAAATTGACAAGACTGTAAAGGGCTTGAAGGAGCTGTCATTAGAGAAGTTTACATTCCACTGCATCTCCCAGCAAAGCGAACACAGCACTGAAACATATAGGTACTCCTCATACTGCGACTATCTGCCAAAAATTTGCAGTAAATAGCACCTAGTTCTTGAAGAGGAAAGGGCTGGGGCAGTAGCAGATCTGCATCTTTTTAAAGCGCTATTAGGTAGTTTAGCTTCACCTCTTATGAAGACTTGAGAGCAGCTGTATCGGTGAGTAGGGGGATCAAATGTATACTGGACAGCCCTGAATGACGCAGCCTTGAAATCTGTACCATGAAATCAGGAAAGACTTGTTCTGCACCTTGGCTGTCAGCACACGTAAGAAGATCTTTGAAGGCAAGGACCACCTGTCTGTGTCCACACTCCTTCAGTCGATGCAAAATGGTGTGAAATGAAAGCAGCATTAAAAGGATCGGTAAGGAAATCTGCGGCAACCACAAGACATAGCATTTTGCATTGGTGGATATAAGTTTACTTGTCAATGTGAGAGAAAGGAGGGAGTCTGTGTCATGTTCAACCAACTCTGGCATTTTCATCTGCCTGGGCTGCCTGCCTGAATGCCACTGCCTTCTCTGAGCACAGTGCAAAGCAAATGAACTTCTGCAGAGTGGCACGGAGGTGAATATGCCAAGCAGCTCATTAGCGTAATGTTGGTGCATTGCTCATTGTTAAGATGCCAATTTCCACTTTGAGCCTGGACGGTATGCAAAGGGCAGGTAAACAGTTAATGAATACGGTTCTTTGAATGGAGCGGCTCAATCTGTGCTGAACTTTTAAATCTTTTATAGCTGTGATATTTCAGAGTCCTAAAAATGAATCAGAACATCTGACGGGTATGCCATGAAGTTTCATATATACAGCGTGCCAAGATTTAGCACTGAGCATTTACCTTCTGATATGCTGACAAAGGGAAAATGGTTTATGCAGAGGTTTGCGGGCTGTTTTGCACCTAAAAGAAACTGGTAATACTGAGCTTTTTACTGTTTCATTTCTCACATAGAAAAATTCCATTGAAATACATGTAGTCGTTTCTCAGTACTACCACAAGCAAAAGGTTACTTCACGAGTAAAGTAATGTTGGTGCTTGAAGGCTTAATATATACATTACTGAGGAGGTGGCGCTCAAGGTCAATATTGAAATACAGTCAGCAATGTCCCAAATGTTAAACTAATCTTCTATACTTGCCCAGTTCATCTCAAAGCTCCTTCCTCTCTAAACAAACAGAGAACAGTTAACCAGCCTGAATTATAGCTACAATTGCAATGAAGTCTCTTTGCAACATCTATTTACCATCCTACAGTAAAACTGTGCTTTTGTTGATCTGAAAATGACATATTTCCTGGAAAAAGAAGCAGCAAAATTTCCAAGGAATTTCTTATTTTTCCAGAGCCAAAGAAAAATGAGAATGTAATGCTCCATTTTTATATAAAACAACAGTGCTGCTTAGGTTCCTGCCTTTAGGTTTACACATTCCCAAGGCTGTGTCTGAATCTGTTAGTGATATTGCCTGCATTTTCGGGACTGTCACTCACTGCCCCTTTTCCTGAACCCACATACAGACGTTATGAGCCTTGCTGTTCTGCACCGAACAATGCACAACAGCCAGGTGCTGCCTTCTCCACATTACCAAAGCAGGATGGACTGTAGAGGCTTTCAGGACTGAACTGGATGAAGCCCTAAGCAACACTGTTCAGCCTTCTGGCTGACCCTACTTTGAGAGGAGGCTGGACTAGGGACCTCTCAAGGTCCCTTCCAGCCTGAGTTACCCAGTGATCCTGCCCAGCTGCTGGGGCACGCAGCCTCTGGTGCTGGAGCATAAGCAAGGATATAAGGAAAGGCTAATGAAGAGTAACTGCTACAGGATGTTTTTGCTTTCAGAAGGATTTTGAGGTACAGGAAGAAAAATCGCCAGAATTTGCTACTCCAGAGGTTAACCTTTGAAATTTTTTCAGGATAGTAGATTTTTTTCACTTAATCCCTCTCTAGAGTATAATCACGTACAGAACTGATGGCAAAGATGCAGGTGCACTGTGCTGAGTCAGGGTGTTAGCTTTTTTCCCAGTCATATGCTGTGAATGTGTATTTGTGCTGCAGGATTGAGAACTTCTGAATCTCATCTAGACATCTTCAGCTGCACCCCAAGCCATGCTGCTGCAGTATGAACCCCTCTTTCTTTCAGAGGACAGAGATACTCTCATTCTGAGGCAGACATTTCTGTTCAACTCCATATATATAAGAAGTCTCCATAAGAAAAAAAATGAAAAAAATAAAAGGTACACATTCACAACAAAAATCTGGCACAGAGAAAATAAATATTTCTGCCCCTTCCTTGATTTGAGCAAATGTACACAGAGAAGCAATTAAAAAAGGCTTAACTTAAATTGGTTTTCCAGATGAACAAGGGTTTGGATAGTAGTGATTGTGTATATAACATTTATCCCTTGAGTTAATGATACTCTCTTCCAATTCTCCTTAATCCCATTACAAAGTCAATAAATATTTCTTTTTTCCAAATTATGTTCTCCAGCATTGTTTAGAAAAAGGATGAAGAGGAGAGGAGAGGAGAGGAGAGGAGAGGAGAGGAGAGGCTAAATTTAGAACTTGAGTTTGAGGAAGCTGCTCTCTCTGGAAAACCTTCACATTAAAATTGCTCATCTGATCTCAAACTTCCTCTCTCAATGGCATTTCAACAGTTCACACCAACAAGTGTCAGAGCCCATATGATGTGTTATGCTTCACCAAGGGACACTTGGCACAGAGCACCTAACAACATATAGCAAAAACTTTCAATAGTGTTCTCTGTATCCCATCACCATACAAATATTACTTATATGCAGAGCTGTTACAGCTCTTAAATGTTGGTTACTTATCACTGTATTGGATTATAAAACATTTTGCAATCATCTCCTAAAGATTTCCAGCTGCCGGTCTTTGAAATTTGACAGTAGAAAAGCCCTGTGGTCATTAGGTGACTTTCTTTGGCTATATATAAAATTTGTGTATATCCATCCATACATATGTACGCATGATCCTGTTGATCATACATATATATATACACACACTAATATATGTAGCTGTTCCTTTCAAAGCTACTTTGTGTTACCCTAATTATGTCAATTATTAAGTCAAGTCCATTTATAACTATAATTGCAGCACATAATCCATCCCAAAGACAATTGGATGGATTAGACAGAAAAAAATCTGTCTGACCTCTTCTATCTTAAAGATTTTGGTGTCTTTTGTGGTTCCTGCTGTATTTAGTTAATTTAGAAATTGTCTATCTGAACCAGCACAGTCAACTTTTTGCACATTTTTTTAAGAATACCTCTGTTAAAATACCGTCAGAACACAATCTGGTTTTGTTACACCAGCTGACAATTAACAAAGCTTTTTTTGTTCCTTGAACCATGCTTGTCAGCTAAACCACAAGTGGGAAGCACAACAAATGCTTCAGAACAATACAGAACATCAGATACAGAAACTTTGTGATTGCTCCTGTCTAACCAGCTCTTTATGAAAACTGCAGGTCACGAAAGATTAAAGTTCTGCCTTGACTGGGTTCATTTTTTAATAAAGAGGGGGAAAGGGGGCAGTGAGTTTTGGGAGGATCAGAAGAACAGATTAGCTGTCTACAGAAACACTAGTTATGTATCATTAACTCCACTGAAGCTATTCATAGTTAAAGCTGAAAAATGCCCAAGTTGACATTCCTTCTTCCCATGCTGTCAGGGGGGAGGCCAGACACAAGATTTTCCACTTCATCTCCCAGTTTCCTTTTATATACAGGCTCTCAGCAAACTGCTCATGTTGCCACAACAGAGACCTTGAACCTTCAAAGCTATCTACAGAAGCAGACCCTTATCCCCGATCAATATGGCTCAGCCCACACATATCTCTTTGCAAGACTGGGACTTAAGTTTCCAGTGACTGAATTTACTTTTCATAAAAGGGCAGAATGTTACTGCCAATTTGTGTTTGCAAAGTGAGCTAAAAGATCTCATTTTCATAGAATAGGCAGACACTTTCTTTGGAGAGCTAGTCATCACCACAACAGAGAAAAGTCAGCTGTACACTCAGCCCTGAATGCTTTTCTGTCAGGATGTGAGACCCAGCTAATGTCAGAGGAGGTGATTTTTCTCCAGAAGAGAGAGTTCTGCATTAGGTCCGATCTGAATATCAATATACATGACCTAAAGGAGAAAAAGCTACATTAGTTCATTTTTCAAATAACACTAAATACTGATGAAAGACAAAATTATTGTGCAATTCAGAGTGTGAGCAGAGAGCAACAAAATAGAAATCTTCTTGAAAACATGTCATCCATGGAAAGAGTCACTGATTCTCTGAACACTGACGAGGAGAAGTGGAAAACCTGAAAAGCATGACCACGATGGAAAGTAACATCAGAAAGTGGAAGATAGATGCAACCAAGCTAGTTAAAAAATGAGGCCAATGAGGCTTGGTTGGAATGCTCTCATCAACTTTTTCCTCAAATACTTTTAAAGAGAGGACCTAAGCTGAGCCCATGTGTGTCTCCACTGTCCAGAGAAGCTACCTCCAACTGAAGTTGCTGCAGAACCAAAGGCAAGATTATTGTTTTAATTCGGTGCTTCCTCCAAGCTTCACCATGCAGCCCTGCTAAATTTTTTTTAGATGCTATCATTTGGTTAGGGGTACCAGTTAGCTCTTATTGCTTTGAGGGTTCTTGTATGTTTTTACCATGTGGCAACCAACATCTCTAAGGTAAGTCTCTGCCCAACACATACCAATGTATAATGGCTTTTTAGAAGAACAAAGTGTCACTTTTAGAAATAAGTTCATTATGTTCTCATGATGTTTTTTTTTAAAGTCATTTGCTTTCCAAGGGTATGGCTGCACTTTGTATTCAAGGAAGACATAAACTTCTTCTGATGAGAGTGCTTGTATAGGACTGCCTCCCACAAACGAGTTGCCTTTATTAAATATGTTTAGGCTGACTAAACAAGATCCATAGGGAATATTAAAGTATTTTGATAACTGGAGTGTGAGAACAAATAAGTAGAAATGTAGGTGCATATTAATGGCAAAACCAAAATCAAATAATATGATGAAACATCTTTGACATTTGCACACTTGTGACATGATGTTAATACTAGACCTGCAGTCAGTCAGCAGGGAAAAATTCTACATAGACTAGGAAATGCTCCCTATGAAAGCCCACAGAACTATAATATATTCCTCTCAACTTCTTTCTCCATGTTTGTATTTACAGAGCAAATACGATTCAGAGACCTCTACTAAAACTCAGTTGTTCAGATGTGATTTATGAAACTTCAGCAACTGTGGATATACTCTAGTATGTAGCAAGCCAGAGCATGCCTCGGATGCATAATTTGTACTGAAAGCCTGATGGTCGTGGGACGAAAATATGGGGTCATGATAAGAATGAAATACAAATTGAATGCATTCATGTTGCCTACTCAGCAAGGCCACTCTTTGTGTTTTGCTTCATGAAAAATCACTCAGTGTTGATTATCAACACTGCAGCACTGATCATCCAGACTACAGGCAAGCTGTTTAAAGCTAAAAGGATGAGAACAAAACCCCTAAAAAGGGCCAGAGACAGCAAACAAATCTCTCTCCTCAGCTTCTGGGGACATGAGTGTCTGTGTGTATGACACATCCAGGGTGTGACACACCATCACATGTCAGTGGAACATGAAGCTCAGCCAAGATGATATTTCTGTTCTTATCACCTAGGAAGTAAATTCCGATTTTGTCCGTCTGCTATGTCAGATGAAGCTTGTTCAACCTAAACAAGGTGGAGGCAGGTCTATCCCCTCTGCCACCTTTAGGAATAACACAAATAAAATTCTGAAACACACTCTTTGCAAAGTCATCTTCATATTTCCTTCATGGGGACAGAAAATGTTACCCTCTGCTCACATACACACAGTCTCATATGTGCAACAACCAGGGAGCCATTCACCAGGCAAACTAGATGCTGGGATCCCTGCCAGAAAGAAAGGACCCATTCATTTTGTGTGCCCAATACCAGATCCTTGAGCCTAGGGTCAACCAGCTCATTATGTGCAGAACTGCACAGGCTGGGATGTCTTAGTCTTCAAAGTCAGGCAGCACTGAGAGGCCACTGATTCACGGCGTAGAAACTTTCTTACACATTTTTTCTTGCATGGTGGAGAGGCACATATCTCTTTGATAACCTCACATTGGTGTCCTGGGTATAAAAAGACATCCTCACCATCCAAGCAGAAGCAATAGGAAGGCTCTGCAGAGGGACTTGGATAGG